>NC_092260.1:4565343-4714304 GCF_036320965.1 Panulirus ornatus
ATGTGATGTGTAGGGAGGAGTTATGTGATGTGTAGGGAGGAGTTGTGTGATGTGTAGGGAGGAGTCATGTGATGTGTAGGGAGGAGTTATGTGATGTGTATGGAGGAGTTACGTGACGTGTAGGGAGGAGTTATGTGATGTGTAGGAAGGAGTTATGTGATGTGTAGGGAGGAGTTATGTGATGTGTAGGGAGGAGTTATGTGATGTGTAGGGAGGAGTTATGTGATGTGTAGGGAGGAGTTGTGTGATGTGTAGGGAGGAGTTGTGTGATGTGTAGGGAGGAGTTATGTGATGTGTAGGGAGGAGTTATGTGATGTGTAGGGAGGAGTTATGTGATGTGTAGGGGGAGTTATGTGATGTGTAGGGAGGAGTTATGTGATGTGTAGGGAGGAGTTATGTGATGTGTAGGGAGGAGTTATGTGATGTGTAGGGGAGTTATGTGATGTGTAAGGAGGAGTTATGTGATGTGTAGGGAGGAGTTATGTGATGTGTAGGGAGGAGTTATGTGATGTGTAGGGAGGAGTTATGTGATGTGTAGGGAGGAGTTATGTGATGTGTAGGAGGAGTTATGTGATGTGTAGGGAGGAGTTTTGTGATGTGTAGGGAGGAGTTATGTGATGTGTAGGGAGGAGTTATGTGATGTGTAGGGAGGAGTTATGTGATGTGTAGGGAGGAGTTATGTGATGTGTAGGGAGGAGTTATGTGATGTGTAGGGAGGAGTTGTGTGATGTGTAGGGAGGAGTTGTGTGATGTGTAGGGAGGAGTTATGTGATGTGTAGGGAGGAGCTGTGTGATGTGTAGGGAGGAGTTGTGTGATGTGTAGGGAGGAGTTGTGTGATGTGTAGGGAGGAGTTATGTGATGTGTAGGGAGGAGTTGTGTGATGTGTAGGGAGGAGTTGTGTGATGTGTAGGGAGGAGTTGTGTGATGTGTAGGGAGGAGTTATGTGATGTGTAGGAGGAGTTATGTGATGTGTAGGGAGGAGTTATGTGATGTGTAGGGAGGAGTTATGTGATGTGTAGGGAGGAGTTATGTGATGTGTAGGGAGGAGTTGTGTGATGTGTAGGGAGGAGTTGTGTGATGTGTAGGGAGGAGTTGTGTGATGTGTAGGGAGGAGTTGTGTGATGTGTAGGGAGGAGTTATGTGATGTGTAGGGAGGAGTTGTGTGATGTGTAGGGAGGAGTTATGTGATGTGTAGGGAGGAGTTATGTGATGTGTAGGGAGGAGTTATGTGATGTGTAGGGAGGAGTTATGTGATGTGTAGGGAGGAGTTATGTGATGTGTAGGGAGGAGTTATGTGATGTGTAGGGAGGAGTTATGTGATGTGTAGGGAGGAGTTGTGTGATGTGTAGGGAGGAGTTATGTGATGTGTAGGGAGGAGTTATGTGATGTGTAGGGAGGAGTTATGTGATGTGTAGGGAGGAGTTATGTGATGTGTAGGGAGGAGTTATGTGATGTGTAGGGAGGAGTTATGTGATGTGTAGGGAGGAGTTATGTGATGTGTAGGGAGGAGTTATGTGATGTGTAGGGAGGAGTTATGTGATGTGTAGGGAGGAGTTATGTGATGTGTAGGGAGGAGTTGTGTGATGTGTAGGGAGGAGTTATGTGATGTGTAGGGAGGAGTTGTGTGATGTGTAGGGAGGAGTTATGTGATGTGTAGGGAGAGTTATGTGATGTGTAGGGAGGAGTTATGTGATGTGTAGGGAGGAGTTATGTGATGTGTAGGGAGGAGTTATGTGATGTGTAGGGAGGAGTTATGTGATGTGTAGGGAGGAGTTATGTGATGTGTAGGGAGGAGTTATGTGATGTGTAGGGAGGAGTTATGTGATGTGTAGGGAGGAGTTATGTGATGTGTAGGGAGGAGTTATGTGATGTGTAGGGAGGAGTTATGTGATGTGTAGGGAGGAGTTATGTGATGTGTAGGGAGGAGTTATGTGATGTGTAGGGAGGAGTTATGTGATGTGTAGGGAGGAGTTATGTGATGTGTAGGGAGGAGTTATGTGATGTGTAGGGAGGAGTTATGTGATGTGTAGGGAGGAGTTATGTGATGTGTAGGGAGGAGTTATGTGATGTGTAGGAAGGAGTTTTGTGATGTGTAGGGAGGAGTTGTGTGATGTGTAGGGAGGAGTTATGTGATGTGTAGGGAGGAGTTATGTGATGTGTAGGGAGGAGTTATGTGATGTGTAGGGAGGAGTTGTGTGATGTGTAGGGAGGAGTTATGTGATGTGTAGGGAGGAGTTATGTGATGTGTAGGGAGGAGTTATGTGATGTGTAGGGAGGAGTTATGTGATGTGTAGGGAGGAGTTATGTGATGTGTAGGGAGGAGTTATGTGATGTGTAGGGAGGAGTTATGTGATGTGTAGGGAGGAGTTATGTGATGTGTAGGGAGGAGTTATGTGATGTGTAGGGAGGAGTTGTGTGATGTGTAGGGAGGAGTTATGTGATGTGTAGGGAGGAGTTATGTGATGTGTAGGGAGGAGTTATGTGATGTGTAGGGAGGAGTTGTGTGATGTGTAGGGAGGAGTTATGTGATGTGTAGGGAGGAGTTGTGTGATGTGTAGGAGGAGTTATGTGATGTGTTAGGAGGAGTTGTGTGATGTGTAGGGAGGAGTTATGTGATGTGTAGGGAGGAGTTGTGTGATGTGTAGGGAGGAGTTATGTGATGTGTAGGGAGGAGTTGTGTGATGTGTAGGGAGGAGTTATGTGATGTGTAGGGAGGAGTTATGTGATGTGTAGGGAGGAGTTATGTGATGTGTAGGGAGGAGTTATGTGATGTGTAGGGAGGAGTTATGTGATGTGTAGGGAGGAGTTGTGTGATGTGTAGGGAGGAGTTGTGTGATGTGTAGGGAGGAGTTGTGTGATGTGTAGGGAGGAGTTATGTGATGTGTAGGGAGGAGTTATGTGATGTGTAGGGAGGAGTTATGTGATGTGTAGGGAGGAGTTGTGTGATGTGTAGGGAGGAGTTATGTGATGTGTAGGGAGGAGTTGTGTGATGTGTAGGGAGGAGTTATGTGATGTGTAGGGAGGAGTTATGTGATGTGTAGGGAGGAGTTATGTGATGTGTAGGGAGGAGTTATGTGATGTGTAGGGAGGAGTTATGTGATGTGTAGGGAGGAGTTATGTGATGTGTAGGGAGGAGTTGTGTGATGTGTAGGGAGGAGTTGTGTGGGGGGGGGGGGGGGGGGGGGGGGGGGGGGGGGGGGGGGGGGGGGGGGGGGGGGGGGGGGGGGGGGGGGGGGGGGGGGGGGGGGGGGGGGGGGGGGGGGGGGGGGGGGGGGGGGGGGGGGGGGGGGGGGGGGGGGGGGGGGGGGGGGGGGGGGGGGGGGGGGGGGGGGGGGGGGGGGGGGGGGGGGGGGGGGGGGGGGGGGGGGGGGGGGGGGGGGGGGGGGGGGGGGGGGGGGGGGGGGGGGGGGGGGGGGGGGGGGGGGGGGGGGGGGGGGGGGGGGGGGGGGGGGGGGGGGGGGGGGGGGGGGGGGGGGGGGGGGGGGGGGGGGGGGGGGGGGGGGGGGGGGGGGGGGGGGGGGGGGGGGGGGGGGGGGGGGGGGGGGGGGGGGGGGGGGTTTTTTTTTTTTTTTTTTTTTTTTTTTTTTTTTTTTTTTTTTTTTTTTTTTTTTTTTTTTTTTTTTTTTTTTTTTTTTTTTTTTTTTTTTTTTTTTTTTTTTTTTTTTTTTTTTTTTTTTTTTTTTTTTTTTTTTTTTTTTTTTTTTTTTTTTTTTTTTTTTTTTTTTTTTTTTTTTTTTTTTTTTTTTTTTTTTTTTTTTTTTTTTTTTTTTTTTTTTTTTTTTTTTTTTTTTTTTTTTTTTTTTTTTTTTTTTTTTTTTTTTTTTTTTTTTTTTTTTTTTTTTTTTTTTTTTTTTTTTTTTTTTTGTAGGGAGGAGTTGTGTGATGTGTAGGGAGGAGTTGTGTGATGTGTAGGGTGGAGTTATGTGTTGTGTAAGGGAGGAGTTATGTGATGTGTAGGGAGGAGTTGTGTGATGTGTAGGGAGGAGTTGTGTGATGTGTAGGGAGGAGTTGTTGATGTGTAGGGAGGAGTTGTATGATTGTGTAGGGAGGAGTTATGTGATGTGTAGGGAGGAGTTGTGTGATGTGTAGGGAGGAGTTGTTGATGTGTAGGGAGGAGTTTATGTGATGTGTAGGAGAGTTATGTGATGTGTAGGGAGAGTTATGTGATGTGTAGGGAGGAGTTATGTGATGTGTAGGGAGGAGTTATGTGATGTGTAGGAGGAGTTTGTGATGTGTAGGGAGGAGTTATGTGATGTGTAGGGAGGAGTCTATGTGATGTGTAGGGAGGAGTTATGTGATGTGTAGGGAGAGTTATGTGATGTGTAGGAGGAGTTATGTGATGTGTAGGGAGGAGTTATGTGATGTGTAGGGAGGAGTTATGTGATGTTACGGTTATGTGATTTGTAGGGAGGAGTTATGTGATGTTTAGGGAGGAGTTATGTGATGTGTAGGGAGGAGTTATGTGATGTGTAGGAGGAGTTATGTGATGTGTAAGGAGGAGTTATGTGATGTGTAGGGAGGAGTTATGTGATGTGTTAGGGAGGAGTTATGTGATGTGTAGGGAGGAGTTATGTGATATGTAGGGAGGATTATGTGATGTGTAGGGAGGAGTATGTGATGTGTAGGAGGAGTTTAGTGAAGTGTAGGGAGATGAGTTGTAGAGGAGTTATGGGAGGAGTTATGTGATGTGTAGGGAGGAGTTATGTGATGTGTAGGGAGGAGTTATGTGATGTGTAGGGAGGAGTTATGTGATGTGTAGGGAGGGTTATGTGATGTGTAAGGAGGAGTTATGTGATGTGTAGGGAGGAGTTATGTGATGTGTAGGGAGGAGTTATGTGATGTGTAGGGAGGAGTTATGTGATGTGTAGGGAGGAGTTATGTGATGTGTAGGGAGGAGTTATGTGATGTGTAGGGAGGAGTTATGTGATGTGTAGGGAGGAGTTATGTGATGTGTAGGGAGGAGTTATGTGATGTGTAGGGAGGAGTTATGTGATGTGTAGGGAGGAGTTATGTGATGTGTAGGGAGGAGTTATGTGATGTGTAGGGAGGAGTTATGTGATGTGTAGGGAGGAGTTATGTGATGTGTAGGGAGGAGTTATGTGATGTGTAGGGAGGAGTTATGTGATGTGTAGGGAGGAGTTGTGTGATGTGTAGGGAGGAGTTATGTGATGTGTAGGGAGGAGTTGTGTGATGTGTAGGGAGGAGTTATGTGATGTGTAGGGAGGAGTTATGTGATGTGTAGGGAGGAGTTATGTGATGTGTAGGGAGGAGTTATGTGATGTGTAGGGAGGAGTTATGTGATGTGTAGGGAGAAGTTATGTGATGTGTAGGGAGGAGTTTGTGATGTGTAGGGAGGAGTTATGTGATGTGTAGGGAGGAGTTATGTGATGTGTAGGGAGGAGTTATGTGATGTGTAGGGAGGAGTTATGTGATGTGTAGGGAGGAGTTATGTGATGTGTAGGGAGAGTTGTGTGATGTGTAGGGAGGAGTGTGTGATGTGTAGGGAGGAGTTATGTGATGTGTAGGGAGGAGTTATGTGATGTGTAGGGAGGAGTTATGTGATGTGTAGGGAGGAGTTATGTGATGTGTAGGGAGGAGTTATGTGATGTGTAGGGAGGAGTTATGTGATGTGTAGGGAGGAGTTATGTGATGTGTAGGGAGGAGTTATGTGATGTGTAGGGAGGAGTTATGTGATGTGTAGGGAGGAGTTGTGTGATGTGTAGGGAGGAGCTGTGTGATGTGTAGGGAGGAGTTATGTGATGTGTAGGGGGGAGTTGTGTGATGTGTAGGGAGGAGTTATGTGATGTGTAGGGAGGAGTTATGTGATGTGTAGGGAGAAGTTATGTGATGTGTGGGGAGGAGTTAAGTTATGTGTAGGGAGGAGTTATGTGATGTATAGTGAGGAGTTATGTGATGTGTAGCGAGGAGTTGTGTGATGTGTAGGGAGGAGTTATGTGATGTGTAGGGGAGTTATGTGATGTGTAGGGAGGAGTTATGTGACGTGTAGGGAGGAGTTATGTGATGTGTAGGGAGGAGTTATGAACAGTAAGGCAGGAGGAAAGAGCAAGGAACGAGAAGATGACTGACCTTACATGCAATATTTGAAAGTATCAACAGACATTTTGCCTTACATTATGTATGTTGCAATTGATGATACATTGTTATCATATGTAGTTAGTATATCCCAACAAGAGAACAAGTGATTAACATAGAGGATCACAAATTGATCTGAGAATTACTTTACAAACACACGTGTTTACACTCGACTTTCCTGATACATCACATGTGTCAGTAGGTCATACTTAGATCTGGTGTTGGAGCTCACTCTGGTGTTGGAGATCACTCTGGTGTTGGAGGTCAATCTGGTGTTGGAGGTCACTCTGGTGTTGGAGGTCACTCTGGTGTTGGAGGTCACTCTGGTGTTGGAGATCACTCTGGTGTTGGAGGTCAATCTGGTGTTGGAGGTCAGTCTGGTGTTGGAGGTCAGTCTGGTGTTGGAGGTCACTCTAGTGTTGGAGGTCAGTCTGGTGTTGGAGGTCAATCTGGTGTTGGAGGTCAGTCTGGTGTTGGAGGTCACTCTGGTGTTGGAGATCACTCTGGTGTTGGAGGTCAATCTGGTGTTGGAGGTCACTCTGGTGTTGGAGGTCACTCTGGTGTTGGAGGTCACTCTGGTGTTGGAGATCACTCTGGTGTTGGAGGTCAATCTGGTGTTGGAGGTCAGTCTGGTGTTGGAGGTCAGTCTGGTGTTGGAGGTCACTCTAGTGTTGGAGGTCAGTCTGGTGTTGGAGGTCAATCTGGTGTTGGAGGTCAGTCTGGTGTTGGAGGTCAGTCTGGTGTTGGAGGTCACTCTGGTGTTGGAGGTCAGTCTGGTGTTGGAGGTCAATCTGGTGTTGGAGGTCACTCTGGTATTGGAGGTCAGTCTGGTGTTGGAGGTCACTCTGGTGTTGGAGGTCAATCTGGTGTTGGAGGTCACTCTGGTGTTAGAGGTCAGTCTGGTGTTGGAGGTCAGTCTGGTGTTGGAGGTCAGTCTGGTGTTGGAGGTCAGTCTGGTGTTGGAGGTCAATCTGGTGTTGGAGGTCAGTCTGGTCTTGGAGGTCAATCTGGTGTTGGAGGTCAGTCTGGTGTTGGAGGTCACTCTGGTGTTGGAGGTCAATCTGGTGTTGGAGGTCAGTCTGGTCTTGGAGGTCAATCTGGTGTTGGAGGTCACTCTGGTGTTGGAGGTCACTCTGGTGTTGGAGGTCAATCTGGTGTTGGAGGTCACTCTGGTATTGGAGGTCAGTCTGGTGTTGGAGGTCACTCTGGTGTTGGAGGTCAATCTGGTGTTGGAGGTCAGTCTGGTGTTAGAGGTCAGTCTGGTGTTGGAGGTCAATATGGTGTTGGAGGTCAGTCTGGTGTTGGAGGTCACTCTGGTGTTGGAGGTCAGTCTGGTGTTGGAGGTCAATCTGGTGTTGGAGGTCAGTCTGGTGTTGGAGGTCAGTCTGGTGTTGGAGGTCAATCTGGTGTTGGAGGTCAGTCTGGTGTTGGAGGTCAGTCTGGTGTTGGAGGTCAATATGGTGTTGGAGGTCAGTCTGGTGTTGGAGGTCACTCTGGTGTTGGAGGTCAGTCTGGTGTTGGAGGTCAATCTGGTGTTGGAGGTCAGTCTGGTGTTGGAGGTCAATCTGGTGTTGGAGGTCAGTCTGGTGTTGGAGGTCAGTCTGGTGTTGGAGGTCAATCTGGTGTTGGAGGTCACTCTGGTGTTGGAGGTCACTCTGGTGTTGGAGGTCAATATGGTGTTGGAGGTCAGTCTGGTGTTGGAGGTCAATCTGGTGTTGGAGGTCAGTCTGGTGTTGGAGGTCACTCTGGTGTTGGAGGTCAATCTGGTGTTGGAGGTCACTCTGGTGTTGGAGGTCACTCTGGTGTTGGAGGTCAATATGGTGTTGGAGGTCAGTCTGGTGTTGGAGGTCAATCTGGTGTTGGAAGTCACTCTGGTGTTGGAGGTCACTCTGGTGTTGGAGGTCAGTCTGGTGTTGGAGGTCAATCTGGTGTTGGAGGTCACTCTGGTGTTGGAGGTCAATCTGGTGTTGGAGGTCAGTCTGGTGTTGGAGTTCAGTCTGGTGTTGGAGGTCACTCTGGTGTTGGAGGTCACTCTGGTGTTGGAGGTCACTCTGGTGTTGGAGGTCAATCTGGTGTTGGAGGTCAGTCTGGTGTTGGAGGTCAGTCTGGTGTTGGAGGTCAATCTGGTGTTGGAGGTCAGTCTGGTGTTGGAGGTCAGTCTGGTGTTGGAGGTTACTCTGGTGTTGGAGGTCAGTCTGGTGTTGGAGGTCACTCTGGTGTTGGAGGTCAGTCTGGTGTTGGAGGTCAGTCTGGTGTTGGAGGTCACTCTGGTGTTGGAGGTCAGTCTGGTATTGGAGGTCAATCTGGTGTTGGAGGTCAGTCTGGTGTTGGAGGTCAGTCTGGTGTTGGAGGTCAATATGGTGTTGGAGGTCAGTCTGGTGTTGGAGGTTACTCTGGTGTTGGAGGTCAGTCTGGTGTTGGAGGTCAGTCTGGTGTTGGAGGTCAGTCTGGTGTTGGAGGTTACTCTGGTGTTGGAGGTCAGTCTGGTGTTGGAGGTCAGTCTGGTGTTGGAGGTCAGTCTGGTGTTGGAGGTCACTCTGGTGTTGGAGGTCAGTCTGGTGTTGGAGGTCAATCTGGTGTTGGAGGTCAGTCTGGTGTTGGAGGTCAGTCTGGTGTTGGAGGTCACTCTGGTGTTGGAGGTCAATCTGGTGTTGGAGGTCAGTCTGGTGTTGGAGGTCACTCTGGTGTTGGAGGTCAATCTGGTGTTGGAGGTCAATCTGGTGTTGGAGGTCACTCTGGTGTTGGAGGTCACTCTGGTGTTGGAGGTCACTCTGGTGTTGGAGGTCAATATGGTGTTGGAGGTCACTCTGGTGTTGGAGGTCAATCTGGTGTTGGAGGTCACTCTGGTGTTGGAGGTCAGTCTGGTGTTGGAGGTCACTCTGGTGTTGGAGGTCAATATGGTGTTGGAGGTCACTCTGGTGTTGGAGGTCAATCTGGTGTTGGAGGTCACTCTGGTGTTGGAGGTCAGTCTGGTGTTGGAGGTCACTCTGGTGTTGGAGGTCAATCTGGTGTTGGAGGTCAATATGGTGTTGGAGGTCACTCTGGTGTTGGAGGTCAATCTGGTGTTGGAGGTCAGTCTGGTGTTGGAGGTCACTCTGGTGTTGGAGGTCACTCTGGTGTTGGAGGTCACTCTGGTGTTGGAGGTCAATCTGGTGTTGGAGGTCAGTCTGGTGTTGGAGGTCACTCTGGTGTTGGAGGTCAGTCTGGTGTTGGAGGTCACTCTGGTGTTGGAGGTCAGTCTGGTGTTGGAGGTCAGTCTGGTGTTGGAGGTCACTCTGGTGTTGGAGGTCAGTCTGGTGTTGGAGGTCAATCTGGTGTTGGAGGTCAGTCTGGTGTTGGAGGTCAATCTGGTGTTGGAGGTCAGTCTGGTGTTGGAGGTCACTCTGGTGTTGGAGGTCACTCTGGTGTTGGAGGTCAATCTGGTGTTGGAGGTCAGTCTGGTGTTGGAGGTCACTCTGGTGTTGGAGGTCAGTCTGGTGTTGGAGGTCACTCTGGTGTTGGAGGTCAGTCTGGTGTTGGAGGTCAATCTGGTGTTGGAGGTCACTCTGGTGTTGGAGGTCACTCTGGTGTTGGAGGTCACTCTGGTGTTGGAGGTCACTCTGGTGTTGGAGGTCAGTCTGGTGTTGGAGGTCACTCTGGTGTTGGAGGTCACTCTGGTGTTGGAGGTCACTCTGGTGTTGGAGGCCTTAGTCACGCATGGGGGTATAAGGTCGACTGAGATAACTGACCTGGTTTATGACGTGTTTTATGAGCTGGTTTCTGAGCTGGTTTATGACGTGGTTTATGAGCTGGTTTCTGAGCTGGTTTATGACGTGGTTTATGAGCTGGTTTCTGAGCTGGTTTATGACGTGGTTTATGAGCTGGTTTCTGAGCTGGTTTATGACGTGGTTTATGAGCTGGTTTATGAGCTGGTTTATGACGTGGTTTCTGAGCTGGTTTATGAGGTGGTTTATGACGTGGTTTATGAGCTGGTTTCTGAGCTGGTTTATGACGTGGTTTATGAGCTGGTTTATGAGCTGGTTTATGACGTGGTTTCTGAGCTGGTTTATGACGTGTTTTATGAGCTGGTTTCTGAGCTGGTTTATGACGTGGTTTATGAGCTGGTTTCTGAGCTGGTTTATGACGTGGTTTATGAGGTGGTTTATGACGTGGTTTATGAGCTGGTTTCTGAGCTGGTTTATGACGTGGTTTATGAGCTGGTTTATGAGCTGGTTTATGACGTGGTTTCTGAGCTGGTTTATGACGTGTTTTATGAGCTGGTTTCTGAGCTGGTTTATGACGTGGTTTATGAGCTGGTTTCTGAGCTGGTTTATGACGTGGTTTATGAGCTGGTTTATGAGCTGGTTTATGACGTGGTTTCTGAGCTGGTTTATGAGGTGGTTTATGAGCTGGTTTATGTGTAATTCAACAATACCATGGAAGTCATGTCACGTGTCACAATTATATAAACCATCCAATGATGGAGTTTGAAGTGTAAGCATTAAGGTCTTAACTCCAATGTAAGTGTCAGTAGGAGTGAAACATGGCTCAATAACTGTGTCAGTATAGATCTTAGCACTTTCTTATGACGTGCCTGGTCCAGACCAACATGGTTGGTGTGTGGCTCATCTGTGTGGTCCATGAACTGGCCTACGTGTTCCTCAAGGAATGCTCTTGGTTTAAGGGAAGGGATGCTCTTGGTTTAGGTTAGAAAGGCTATGTTAGTGGGGCGCGTGTGGATGGCCACCAGGGCAGTCTTGGAGGTATGGATGGCCACCAGGGCAGTGTTGGAGGTATGGATGGCCACCAGGGCAGTCGTTGGAGGTATGGATGGCCACCAGGGCAGTGTTGGAGGTATGGATGGCCACCAGGGCAGTCTTGGAGGTATGGATGGCCACCAGGGCAGTGTTGGAGGTATGGATGGCCACCAGGGCAGTGTTGGAGGTATGGATGGCCACCAGGGCAGTGTTGGAGGTATGGATGGCCACCAGGGCAGTGTTGGAGGTGTGGATGGCCACCAGGGCAGTGTTGGAGGTATGGATGGCCACCAGGGCAGTGTTGGAGGTATGGATGGCCACCAGGGCAGTGTTGGAGGTATGGATGGCCACCAGGGCAGTGTTGGAGGTATGGATGGCCACCAGGGCAGTGTTGGAGGTATGGATGGCCACCAGGGCAGTGTTGGAGGTATGGATGGCCACCAGGGCAGTGTTGGAGGTATGGATGGCCACCAGGGCAGTGTTGGAGGTATGGATGGCCACCAGGGCAGTGTTGGAGGTATGGATGGCCACCAGGGCAGTGTTGGAGGTATGGATGGCCACCAGGGCAGTGTTGGAGGTATGGATGGCCACCAGGGCAGTGTTGGAGGTATGGATGGCCACCAGGGCAGTGTTGGAGGTATGGATGGCCACCAGGGCAGTGTTGGAGGTATGGATGGCCACCAGGGCAGTGTTGGAGGTATGGATGGCCACCAGGGCAGTGTTGGAGGTATGGATGGCCACCAGGGCAGTGTTGGAGGTATGGATGGCCACCAGGGCAGTGTTGGAGGTATGGATGGCCACCAGGGCAGTGTTGGAGGTATGGATGGCCACCAGGGCAGTGTTGGAGGTATGGATGGCCACCAGGGCAGTGTTGGAGGTATGGATGGCCACCAGGGCAGTGTTGGAGGTATGGATGGCCACCAGGGCAGTGTTGGAGGTATGGATGGCCACCAGGGCAGTGTTGGAGGTATGGATGGCCACCAGGGCAGTGTTGGAGGTATGGATGGCCACCAGGGCAGTGTTGGAGGTATGGGTGGCCACCAGGGCAGTGTTGGAGGTATGGATGGCCACCAGGGCAGTGTTGGAGTTATGGATTTTCTATATTGTTCACCAGAATTGTCAGCTGAGGATGTTGTGGTTCATGGTGGTTAAGTACTGAGGTCATGATCTATGTGTACTGTACTGAGGTCATTATCTATGTGTACTGTACTGAGGTCATGATCTATGTGTACTGTACTGAGGTCATTATCTATGTGTACTGTACTGAGGTCATTATC
Source organism: Panulirus ornatus (assembly GCF_036320965.1). Lineage (NCBI taxonomy): Eukaryota > Metazoa > Arthropoda > Malacostraca > Decapoda > Palinuridae > Panulirus > Panulirus ornatus. The sequence goes on from NC_092260.1 coordinate 4,577,451, forward strand.
TATGTGTACTGTACTGAGGTCATTATCTATGTGTACTGTACTGAGGTCATGATCTATGTGTACTGTACTGAGGTCATGATCTATGTGTACTGTACTGAGGTCATTATCTATGTGTACTGTACTGAGGTTATTATCTATGTGTACTGTACTGAGGTCATTATCTATGTGTACTGTACTGAGGTCATTATCTATGTGTACTGTACTGAGGTCATGATCTATGTGTACTGTACTGAGGTCATGATCTATGTGTACTGTACTGAGGGCATTATCTATGTGTACTGTACTGAGGTCATTATCTATGTGTACTGTACTGAGGTCATGATCTATGTGTACTGTACTGAGGTCATGATCTATGTGTACTGTACTGAGGTCATGATCTATGTGTACTGTACTGAGGTCATTATCTATGTGTACTGTACTGAGGTCATTATCTATGCGTACTGTACTGAGGTCATGATCTATGTGTACTGTACTGAGGTCATGATCTACGTGTACTGTACTGAGGTTATTATCTATGTGTATTGTACTGAGGTCATGATCTATGTGTACTGTACTGAGGTCATGATCTATGTGTACTGTACTGAGGTCATTATCTATGTGTACTGTACTGAGGTTATTATCTATGTGCACTGTACTGAGGTCATGATCTATGTGTACTGTACTGAGGTCATGATCTATGTGTACTGTACTGAGGTCATTATCTATGTGTACTGTACTGAGGTCATGATCTATGTGTACTGTACTGAGGTCATTATCTATGTGTACTGTACTGAGGTTGTTATCTATGTGTACTGTACTGAGGTCATGATCTATGTGTACTGTACTGAGGTCATGATCTATGTGTACTGTACTGAGGTCATGATCTATGTGTACTGTACTGAGGTCATGATCTATGTGTACTGTACTGAGGTCATTATCTATGTGTACTGTACTGAGGTTATTATCTATGTGTACTGTACTGAGGTCATTATCTATGTGTACTGTACTGAGGTCATTACACTCATGTGACCTCAGTCTTGAGTACCCAATCCTGTAACATCTTCAAGTGATGTAACATGTCACCATTAACCATATCTTCAGTCCTTCATCCATGACTTATACTGTACATTAACCATATCTTTACTTATTCTCTTCCATTCGTCTATGAGTCTTATATAATACAAATATTTCTTAAAATCATTTTGAATGTTTCTCACACAAGTGATTATTGAAGTCTTACACCCAACCTACACTCAGTACACTTTATGAAAAAGAATTATGTTACACCTCAAGACGACAAGAGAAAACAAAACAAGAAACACCACGACACCTTCCTGGAGGGATCCTAATATTATCCCAGGACCCCTTCCCCAGGGGCTCCTGACACATAGAATCAGCAGCAGGGAGAGACCAGAGTCAGCAGCTGGGAAAGACCACAGTCAGCATCAGTGAAAGACAAGAGTAAGCACCAGGGAAAGACCAGAGTCAGCAGCAGAGAAACATTAGAGTCAGCAGGAGGGAAAGATCAGAGTCAGCATCAGAGGAAGACTAGAGTCAGCATCAGAGGAAGACTAGAGTCAGCATCAGAGGAAGGCCAGAGTCAGCAGCAGGGAAAGACGAGTCAGTAGCAGAGAAATACCAGAGTTAGCATCAGAGAAAGACTAGAGTCTACAGCAGAGAAAAACCAGAGTCAGCAGCAGAGAAATACCAGAGTCAGAAGCAGAGAAAGACCAGAGTCAGCAGCAGCGAAAGACCAAAGTCAGCATCAGAGGAAGACTTAGAGTCAGCAGCAGGGAAAGGCCAGAGTCAGCAGCAAAGAAAGACCAGAGTCAGCAGCAGAGAAAGACCAGAGTCAGCAGCAGAGAAAGACCAGAGTCAGCAGCAGAGAAAGACTAGAGTCAGCAACAGAGAAAGACCAGAGTCAGCAGCAGAGGAAGACTAGAGTTAGCTGCAGGGAGCGACTAGAATCAGCAGCAGAGAAAGACCAAAGTCAGCAGCAAGGAAAGACCAGAGTCAGCAGCAGAGAAAGACCAGAGTCAGCAGCAGAGAAAGACCAGAGTCAGCAGCAGGGAAAGACGTGAGTCAGCAGACGAGAAAGACCAGAGTCAGCAGCAGGGAAAGGCGAGAGTTAGCAGCAGAGAAAGACCAGAGTCAGCAGCAGAGAAAGACCAGAGTCAGCAGGAGAGAAAGACAAGAGTCAGCAGCAGAGAAAGACAAGGGTCAGCAGCAGGGAAAAACTAGAGTCTGCAGCAGAGAAAAACCAGAGTCAGCAGCAGGGAAAGCCCAGAGTCAGCAGCAGAGGAAGACTAGAGTCAGCAGCAGGGAAAGACACAGAGTCAGCATCAGAGAAAGACTAAAGTCAGCAGCAGGAAAAGACCAGAGTCAGCAGCAGAGAAAGACCAGAGTCAGCAGAAGGGAAAGACCAGAGTCAGCAGCAGAGGAAGACCAGAGTCAGCAGAAGAAAAAAGACGAGTCAGCAGCAGAGAAAGACCAAAGTCAGTAGCAGGGAAAGACCAGAGTTAGCAGCAGAGAAAGACTAGATTCAGCAGCAGAGAAAGACCAGAGTCAGCAGCAGAGAAAGACAAGAGTCAGCAGCAGGGAAAGACCATAGCCATAGGCACAGAAAGACTAAAGTCAGCAGCAGGGAAAGACCAGAGTCAATAGCAGAGAAAGACCAGAGTCAGCAGCAGGGAAAGACAAGACTCAGTAGCAAAGAAAGACCAGAGTCAGCAGGAGGGAAAGACCAGAGTCAGCAGCAGGGAAAGACAAGACTCAGTAGCAAAGAAAGACCAGAGTCAGCAGGAGGGAAAGACCAGAGTAAGCAGCAGGGAAAGACCACAGTCAGCAGCAGAAAAAGACTAGATTCAGCAGCAGAGAAATACCCGAGTCAGCAGCAGAAAAAGGTCAGAGTCAGCAGCAGAGAAAGAAAAGAGTCAGCAGCAGAAAAAGACCAGAGTCAGCAGCAGAGAAAGACCAGAGTCAGCAGCAGAGGAAGACTACAGTCAGCAGCATGGAAAGACACAGTCAGCAGCAGAGAAAGACCAGAGTTAGCAGTAGAGAAAGACTAGAGTCTGCAGCAGAGAAAGACCAAAGTCAGCAGCAGAGAAATACCAGAGTCAGCAGCAGAGGAAGACCAGAGTCACCAACAGGGAATTACCAGAGTCAGCAGCAGAGGAAGACTAGAGTCAACAACAGGGAAAAACACTGAGTCAGCAGCAGAGAAAGACTAGAGTCAGCAGCAGGGAAAGGCCAGAGTCAGCTGCAAAGAAAGACCAGAGTCAGCAGCAGGGAAAGACCAGAGTCATAGGCAGAGAAAGACTAAAGTCAGCAGTGGGGAAAGACCAGAGTCAGCAGCAGAGAAAGACCAGAGTCAGCAGCAGGGAAAGGCCAGAGTCAGCTGCAAAGAAAGACCAGAGTCAGCAGCAGGGAAAGACCAGAGTCAATAGCAGAGAAAGACCAGAGTCAGCAGCAGGGAAAGACTAGAGTGAGCAGCAGAGAAAGACCAAAGTCAGCTGCAGGGGAAGACCAGAGTCAGCAGCAGAGAAAGACCAGAGTTAGTAACAGAGAAAGACTAGAGTCAGCAGCAGAGAAAGACCAGAGTCAGCAGCAGAGAAAGACCAGAGTCAGCAGCAGAGAAATACTAGAGTCAGAAGCAAAGAAAGACCAGAGTCAGCAACAGGGAAAAACACAGAGTCAGCAGCTGAGGAAGACAAGAGTCAGCAGCAGAGAAAGACCAGAGTCAGCAGCAGAAAAGGACTAAAGCAAGCAGCAGAGAAAGACCAGAGTCAGCAGCAGAGAAATACTAGAGTCAGTAGCAAAGAAAGACCAGAGTCAGCAGCAGGGAAAGACCTAAATCTGCAGGAGAGAAAGGCCAGAGTTATCAGAAGAGAAAGGGTAAAGTCAGCAGGAGAGAAAGACTAGAGTCAGCAGCAGAGAAAAACCGGAGTCAGCAGCAGAGAAAGACCAGAGTCAGCAGTAGGGAAAGACTAGAATCAGCAGCAGAGAAAGACCAAAGTTAGCAGCAGGGAATGGCCAGAGTCACCAGCAGGGAAATACCAGAGTTAGTAACAGAGAATGACTAGAGTCAGCAGCAGGGAAAGACCAGAGTCAGCAGCAGAAAAAGACTAGTGTCAGCAGCAGAAAAAGACCAAAGTAAGGAGCAGGAAAAGACCAGACTCAGAAGCTGAGAAAGACCAGGGTCAGCAGCAGAGAAAGAACAGAGTCAGCAGCAGAGAAAGACCAAAGTCAGCAGCAGAGAAAGACTAAAGTCAGCAGCAAAAAAGACAAGAGTCAGTAGCAGAGAAAACTAGAGTCAGCAGCTGAGAATGAACAGAGTTAGCAGCAAAGAAAGACCTGAGTCAGCAGCAGAGAAAAACTGGAGTCAGCAGGAGAGAAAGACCGGAGTCAGCAGCAGTGAAAGATCTAGAGTCACCAGGAGAGAAAGACCAGGGTCAGCAGCAGAGAAAGACCAAAGTCAGCAGCAGAGAAAGACTAGGGTCAGCAGCAGAAAAACACCAAAGTCAGCTGCAAGGAAAGACCAGAGTCAGCAGCAGAGTAAGACCAGAGTCAGCAGCAGAGAAAAACCAAAGTCAACAGCAGAGAAAGATCAGAGTCAGCAGCAACGATATACCAGAGTCAGCAGCAGAGAAAGACTAGAGTCAGCAGCAGAGAAAGACCAGAGTCAGCAGCAGAGAAAGACTAATTTCAGCAAATAAAAAAGACCAAAGTCAGCAGCAGGGAAAGCCCACAGCCAGCAGCAGAAAAAGACCAGAGTCAGCAGCAGTGAAAGACCAGAGTCAGCAGCAGAGAAAGACCAAAGTCAGCAGCAGAGAAAGACCAGAGTCCGCAGCAGAGAAAGACTAGGGTCAGCAGCAGAAAAAGACCAAAGTCAGCAGCAGGGAAAGACCAGAGACAGCAGCACAGAAAGACAAGAGTCATCAGAAAAGAAAGACCAGAGTCAGCAGCAGAGAAGAAATAGAGTCAGCAGCAGAGAAAGACCAGAGTCAGCAGCATAGAAAGACCAGAGTCAGCAGGAGAGAAATACCACATTCAACAGCAGAGGAAGACCAGAGTCAGCAGCAGGGAAAGACCAGAGTCAGCAGCAGAGAATGGGTACAATTACCAGGAGAAGAAGACCATAGTCAGCAGAAGAGAAAGACCAGAGTCAGCAGCAGGGAAAGACTAGAGTCAGCAGAAGAGAAAGACCAGAGTCAGCAGCAGGGAAAGACCAGAGTCAGCAGAAGAGAAAGACCAGAGTCAGCAGCAGGGAAAGACCTAAGTCTGCAGCAGAGAAAGACAAGAATCAGCAGCAGGGAAAGACCAGAACAGCAGCAGAGAATGACCAGAGTTAGCAACAAAGAAAGACCAGAGTCAGCAGGAGAGAAATACCACATTCAACAGCAGAGGAAGACCAGAGTCAGCAGCAGGGAAAGACCAGAGTCAGCAGCAGAGAATGGGTACAATTACCAGGAGAAGAAGACCATAGTCAGCAGAAGAGAAAGACCAGAGTCAGCAGCAGGGAAAGACTAGAGTCAGCAGCAGAGAAAGACCAGAGTCAGCAGCAGGGAAAGACGTGAGTCAGCAGACGAGAAAGACCAGAGTCAGCAGCAGGGAAAGGCGAGAGTTAGCAGCAGAGAAAGACCAGAGTCAGCAGCAGAGAAAGACCAGAGTCAGCAGGAGAGAAAGACAAGAGTCAGCAGCAGAGAAAGACAAGGGTCAGCAGCAGGGAAAAACTAGAGTCTGCAGCAGAGAAAAACCAGAGTCAGCAGCAGGGAAAGCCCAGAGTCAGCAGCAGAGGAAGACTAGAGTCAGCAGCAGGGAAAGACACAGAGTCAGCATCAGAGAAAGACTAAAGTCAGCAGCAGGAAAAGACCAGAGTCAGCAGCAGAGAAAGACCAGAGTCAGCAGAAGGGAAAGACCAGAGTCAGCAGCAGAGGAAGACCAGAGTCAGCAGAAGAAAAAAGACGAGTCAGCAGCAGAGAAAGACCAAAGTCAGTAGCAGGGAAAGACCAGAGTTAGCAGCAGAGAAAGACTAGATTCAGCAGCAGAGAAAGACCAGAGTCAGCAGCAGAGAAAGACAAGAGTCAGCAGCAGGGAAAGACCATAGCCATAGGCACAGAAAGACTAAAGTCAGCAGCAGGGAAAGACCAGAGTCAATAGCAGAGAAAGACCAGAGTCAGCAGCAGGGAAAGACAAGACTCAGTAGCAAAGAAAGACCAGAGTCAGCAGGAGGGAAAGACCAGAGTCAGCAGCAGGGAAAGACAAGACTCAGTAGCAAAGAAAGACCAGAGTCAGCAGGAGGGAAAGACCAGAGTAAGCAGCAGGGAAAGACCACAGTCAGCAGCAGAAAAAGACTAGATTCAGCAGCAGAGAAATACCCGAGTCAGCAGCAGAAAAAGGTCAGAGTCAGCAGCAGAGAAAGAAAAGAGTCAGCAGCAGAAAAAGACCAGAGTCAGCAGCAGAGAAAGACCAGAGTCAGCAGCAGAGGAAGACTACAGTCAGCAGCATGGAAAGACACAGTCAGCAGCAGAGAAAGACCAGAGTTAGCAGTAGAGAAAGACTAGAGTCTGCAGCAGAGAAAGACCAAAGTCAGCAGCAGAGAAATACCAGAGTCAGCAGCAGAGGAAGACCAGAGTCACCAACAGGGAATTACCAGAGTCAGCAGCAGAGGAAGACTAGAGTCAACAACAGGGAAAAACACTGAGTCAGCAGCAGAGAAAGACTAGAGTCAGCAGCAGGGAAAGGCCAGAGTCAGCTGCAAAGAAAGACCAGAGTCAGCAGCAGGGAAAGACCAGAGTCATAGGCAGAGAAAGACTAAAGTCAGCAGTGGGGAAAGACCAGAGTCAGCAGCAGAGAAAGACCAGAGTCAGCAGCAGGGAAAGGCCAGAGTCAGCTGCAAAGAAAGACCAGAGTCAGCAGCAGGGAAAGACCAGAGTCAATAGCAGAGAAAGACCAGAGTCAGCAGCAGGGAAAGACTAGAGTGAGCAGCAGAGAAAGACCAAAGTCAGCTGCAGGGGAAGACCAGAGTCAGCAGCAGAGAAAGACCAGAGTTAGTAACAGAGAAAGACTAGAGTCAGCAGCAGAGAAAGACCAGAGTCAGCAGCAGAGAAAGACCAGAGTCAGCAGCAGAGAAATACTAGAGTCAGAAGCAAAGAAAGACCAGAGTCAGCAACAGGGAAAAACACAGAGTCAGCAGCTGAGGAAGACAAGAGTCAGCAGCAGAGAAAGACCAGAGTCAGCAGCAGAAAAGGACTAAAGCAAGCAGCAGAGAAAGACCAGAGTCAGCAGCAGAGAAATACTAGAGTCAGTAGCAAAGAAAGACCAGAGTCAGCAGCAGGGAAAGACCTAAATCTGCAGGAGAGAAAGGCCAGAGTTATCAGAAGAGAAAGGGTAAAGTCAGCAGGAGAGAAAGACTAGAGTCAGCAGCAGAGAAAAACCGGAGTCAGCAGCAGAGAAAGACCAGAGTCAGCAGTAGGGAAAGACTAGAATCAGCAGCAGAGAAAGACCAAAGTTAGCAGCAGGGAATGGCCAGAGTCACCAGCAGGGAAATACCAGAGTTAGTAACAGAGAATGACTAGAGTCAGCAGCAGGGAAAGACCAGAGTCAGCAGCAGAAAAAGACTAGTGTCAGCAGCAGAAAAAGACCAAAGTAAGGAGCAGGAAAAGACCAGACTCAGAAGCTGAGAAAGACCAGGGTCAGCAGCAGAGAAAGAACAGAGTCAGCAGCAGAGAAAGACCAAAGTCAGCAGCAGAGAAAGACTAAAGTCAGCAGCAAAAAAGACAAGAGTCAGTAGCAGGGAAAACTAGAGTCAGCAGCTGAGAATGAACAGAGTTAGCAGCAAAGAAAGACCTGAGTCAGCAGCAGAGAAAAACTGGAGTCAGCAGGAGAGAAAGACCGGAGTCAGCAGCAGTGAAAGATCTAGAGTCACCAGGAGAGAAAGACCAGGGTCAGCAGCAGAGAAAGACCAAAGTCAGCAGCAGAGAAAGACTAGGGTCAGCAGCAGAAAAACACCAAAGTCAGCTGCAAGGAAAGACCAGAGTCAGCAGCAGAGAAAGACCAGAGTCAGCAGCAGAGAAAAACCAAAGTCAACAGCAGAGAAAGATCAGAGTCAGCAGCAACGATATACCAGAGTCAGCAGCAGAGAAAGACTAGAGTCAGCAGCAGAGAAAGACCAGAGTCAGCAGCAGAGAAAGACTAATTTCAGCAAATAAAAAAGACCAAAGTCAGCAGCAGGGAAAGCCCAAAGCCAGCAGCAGAAAAAGACCAGAGTCAGCAGCAGTGAAAGACCAGAGTCAGCAGCAGAGAAAGACCAAAGTCAGCAGCAGAGAAAGACCAGAGTCCGCAGCAGAGAAAGACTAGGGTCAGCAGCAGAAAAAGACCAAAGTCAGCAGCAGGGAAAGACCAGAGACAGCAGCACAGAAAGACAAGAGTCATCAGAAAAGAAAGACCAGAGTCAGCAGCAGAGAAGAAATAGAGTCAGCAGCAGAGAAAGACCAGAGTCAGCAGCATAGAAAGACCAGAGTCAGCAGGAGAGAAATACCACATTCAACAGCAGAGGAAGACCAGAGTCAGCAGCAGGGAAAGACCAGAGTCAGCAGCAGAGAATGGGTACAATTACCAGGAGAAGAAGACCATAGTCAGCAGAAGAGAAAGACCAGAGTCAGCAGCAGGGAAAGACTAGAGTCAGCAGAAGAGAAAGACCAGAGTCAGCAGCAGGGAAAGACCAGAGTCAGCAGAAGAGAAAGACCAGAGTCAGCAGCAGGGAAAGACCTAAGTCTGCAGCAGAGAAAGACAAGAATCAGCAGCAGGGAAAGACCAGAACAGCAGCAGAGAATGACCAGAGTTAGCAACAAAGAAAGACCAGAGTCAGAAGCAGAGAAAGACCAGAGTAAGCAGCAGAGAAAGACCAGAGTCAGCAGCAGAGAAAGACCAGAGTCAGCAGCAGAAAAGGAACAGAGTCAGCAGCAGAGAAAGAATGGAGTCAGCAGCAGGGAAAGACCAGATTTAGCTGCAGAGAAAGACCAGAGTCAGCAGCAGAGAAAGACCAAAGTCAGCAGCAAGTAAAAACCAGAGTCAGCAGCACAGAAAGACCAGAGTTAGTAGCAGAGAAAGACCAAAGTCAGCAGCAGGGAAGGACAAGAGTCAGCAGCTGAGAAAGACTAGAGTCAGCAGCAGAGAAAGACCAGAGTCAGAAGCAGAGAAAGACCAGTGTCAGCAGCAGAGAAAGACCAGAGTCAGAAGCAGAGAAAGACCAGTGTCAGCAGCAGAGAAAGACCAGAGTCAGCATCAGAGAAAGTACAAAGTCAGCAGCAGGGAAAGACCAGAGTCAACAGAAGAGAAAGACCAGAGTCAGCAGCAGAAAAAGACTAGAGTTAGCAGCAGAAAAAGACCAAAGTCTGCAGCAGGAAAAAAACAGAGTCGGCGGCAGAGAAAGACCAGAGTCAGCAGCAGAGAAAGACAAGAGTCAGCAGCAGGGAAAGACCATAGTCAGTAGAAGAGAAAGACCAGAGTCAGCAGCAGAGAAAGACCAGAGTCAGCAGCAGAGAAAGACTAGGGTCAGCAGCAGAAAAAGACCAAAGTCAGCAGAAGGGAAACACCATAGTCAGTAGAAGAGAAAGACCAGAGTCAGCATCAGAGAAAGACCAAAGTCAGCAGCAGAGAAAGACCAGAGACAGCAGCAGAGAAAGACTAGAGTCAGCAGCAGGGAAAGACCATAGTCAGTAGAAGAGAAAGACCAGAGTCAGCATCAGAGAAAGACCAAAGTCAGCAGCAGAGAAAGACCAGAGACAGCAGCAGAGAAAGACTAGAGTCAGCAGCAGGGAGAGACTTGAGTCAGCAGCAGAGAAAGACTAGAGTCAGCAGCAGGGAAAGACTAGAGTCAGCAGCAGAGAAAGACCAAAGTCAGCAGCAGAGAAAGAATAGGGTTAGCAGCAGAAAAAGACCAAAGTCATTAGCAGGAAAAGGCCAGAGTCAGCAGCAGAGAAAGACCAGAGTCAGCAGCAGAGAAAGACTAGAGTCAGCAGCAGAAAGAGACTTGAGTCAGCAGCAGAGAAAGACCAGAGTCAGCAGCAGGGAAAGAATAGAGTCAGCAGCAGAGCAAGACCAAAGTCAGCAGCAGAGAAAGAATAGGGTCAGCAGCAGAAAAAGACCAAAGTCATTAGCAGGGAAAGACCAGAGTCAGCAGCAGAGAAAGACGAGAGTCTGCAGCAGAGAAAGACCAGAATCAGCAGCAAAGAAAGACCATAGTCATTAGCAGAAAAAGACTAGGGTCAGCAGCAGAAAAAGAACAAAGTCAGCAGCAGGGAAAGACCAGAGTCAGCAGCAGAGAAAGACCAGAGTCCGCAGCACAGAAAGACCAGAGTCAGCAGCAGGGAAAGACCAAAGTCAGCGGCAGAGAATGAGTCCAGTTAGCAGCACAGGAAGACCAGAGTCAGCAGCAGAGGAAGACCAGAGTCAGCAGCAGTGAAAGACAAGAGTCTGCAGCAGGGAATGACCATAGTTAGCAGCAGAGAAAGACCAGAGTCAGCAGCAAAGACCAGAGTCAGCAGCAGAAAAAGACCAGAGTCAGCAGCAGAGAAAGACTAAAGTCAGCAGCAGGGAAAGACCAGAGGCAGCGGCAGAGAAAAACCAGAGTCAGCAGCAGAGAAGGAACAGAGTCAGCAGCAGGGATGACTAGAGTCAGCAGCAGAGAAAGACCAAAGTCAGCAGCAGAAAAAGACCAGAGACAGAAGCACAGAAAGACCAGAGTTAGTGGCAGAGGAAGACCAGAGTCAGCAGCAGGGAAGGACCAGAGTCAGCAGCAGAGAAAGACTAGAGTCAGCAGCAGAGAAAGACTAGAGTCAGCAGCAGAGAAAGACTAGAGCCAGCAGCAGAAAAAGACCAAAGTCAGCAGCAGGGAAAAACCAGAGTCAATAGCATAGAAAGACCAGAGTCAGCAGTAGAGAAAGACTAGAGTCAGCAGCAGAGAAAGACCAGAGTCAGCAGCAGAGAAAGACCAGAGTCAGCATCAGAGAAAGATCAGAGTCAGCAACAGAAAAATACCAGAGTCAGCAGCAGAGAAAGACCAGAGTCAGAAGCAGAGAAAGACGAGTCAGCAGCAGAAAAAGACCAAAGTCAGCAGCAGGGAAAGACCAGAGTTAGCCGCACAGAAAGACCAGAGTCAGAAGCAGAGAAAGATTAGAGTCAACTGCAGAGGAAGACCAGAGTCAGCAGCAGAGAAAGACCAGAGTCAGCAGCAGAGAAGAACTAGAGTCAGTAGCAGAGAAATACCAGAATCAGTAGCAGGGAAAGACCAGAGTTAGCAGCAGAGAATAACTACAGTTATCAGCAGAGAAAGACCAAAGTCAGCAGCAGAAAAAGACCAGAGTCAATAGCAGAGAAAGACCAGAGTCAGCAGCAGAGAAATTCGAGTGTCAGCAGCAGAGAAAGACTAGAGCCAGCAGCAGAAAAAGACCAAAGTCAGCAGCAGGGAAAGACCAGAGTCAGTAGCAGAGAAAGACCAGAGTCAGCAGTAGAGAAAGACTAGAGTCAGCAGCAGAGGAAGACCAGAGTCAGCAGCAGAGAAAGACCAGAGTCAGCATCAGAGAAAGATCAGAGTCAGCAACAGAGAAAGACCAGAGTCAGCAGCAGAGAAAGACCAGAGTCAGAAGCAGAGAAAGACGAGTCAGCAGCAGAAAAAGACCAAAGTCAGCAGCAGGGAAAGACCAGAGTTAGCCGCACAGAAAGACCAGAGTCAGAAGCAGTGAAAGATTAGAGTCAACTGCAGATGAAGATCAGAGTCAGCAGCAGAGAAAGACCAGAGTCAGCAGCAGAGAAAGGCTAGCGTCAGAAGCTGAAAAGGACAAAAGTCAGCAGCAGGGAAAGACCAGAGTCAGCCGCACATAAAGACCAGAGTCAGCAGCAGAAAAAGACTAGAGTCAGCTGCAGAGAAAGACCAGAGTCAGCAGCAGAGAAAGACCAGAGTCAGCAGAAGAGGAAGACCAGAGTCAGCATCAGGGAAAGACCAGCGTTAGCAGCAGAGAAAGACCAAAGTCAGCAGCAGAGAGAGACCAGAGTCAGCAGCAGAGAAAGACTAGATTCAGCAGCAGAGAAAGACCAGAGTCAGCAGCAGGGAAAGACGAGAGTCAGCAGCAGAGAAAGACCAGAGTCAGCAGCAGGGAAAGACCAGAGTCAGCAGCAGAGAAAGACTAGAGTCAGCATCAGAGAAAGACCAGAGTCAGCAGCAGAGAAGAACTAGAGTCAGCAGCAGAGAAAGACCAGAGTCAGCAGTAGAGAAAGCCTAAAGTCAGCAGCAGAGAAAGACCAGAGTCAGGAGCAGAGAAAGACCAGAGTCAGCAGCAGAAAAAGACTAGAGTCAGTAGCAGGGAAAGACCAGAGTCAGCAGTAGAAAAATACCAGAGTGAGCAGCAGAGAAAGACTAGGGTCAGCAGCAGGGAAAGACCAGAGTCAGGAGCAGAGAAAGACCAGAGTCAGTACCAGGGAAAGACTAGAGTCAGCAGCAGAGAAACACCAAAGTCAGCAGCAGGGAAAGACCAGAGTCAGCAGCAGAGAAAAACCAGAGTTAGCAGCAGAAAAACACTAGAGTCAGCAGCAGAGAAAGACCAGAGTCAGCAGCACAGACCAGATTCAGCAGCAGAAAAAGACCAGAGTCAGCAGCAGAGAAAGACTAGAGTCAGCAGCAGAGAAAGACCAGAGTCAGCAGCAGAGAAAGACCAGAGTTAGTAGCAGTAAAAGACTAGAGTCAGCAGCAGAGAAAGACCAGAGTCAGCAGCAGAGAAAGACCAGAGTCAGCAGCAGAGAAAGGCCAGAGGCAGCAACAGAGAAAGACCAGAGTCAGCAGCAGAGAAGGGCCACAGTCAGCAGCAAAGAAAGACTAGAGTCAGCAGCAGGGAAAGACCAGAGTCAGCAGCAGAAAAAGATCCAAGTCACCAGCTAGGAAAGACCAGAGTCAGCAGCACAGAAAGACCATAGTTAGAAGCAGAGAAAGACTAGAGTTAGCAGCAGGGAAAGACCAGAGTCAGTAGCAGAGAAAGACCAGAGTCAGCAGCAGAGAAAGACCAGAGTCAGCAGCAGAAAAAAACTGGAGTCAGCAGCAGAAAAAGACCAAAGTCAGCAGCAGAGAATGAGTATAGTTAGCAGCAGAGGAAGACCAGAGTCAGCAGCAGAGAAAGACCATAGGCAGCAGCAGAGAAAGACCAGTGTCAGCAGCAGAGAAAGACCAGAGTCAGCAGCAGAGAAAGACTAGAGTCAGCATCAGAGAAAGATCAGAGTCAGCAGCAGAGAAAGACCAGAGTCAGCAGCAGAGAAAGACTAGGGTCAGCAGCAGAAAAAGAGCAAAGTCAGCAGAAGGGAAAGACCAGAGTCAGCAGCAGGGAAAGACCAGAGTCAGCATCAGAGAAAGACCAGAGTCAGGAGCAGAGAAAGACCAGAGTCAGCAGTAAGGAAAGACCAGAGTCAGCAGCAGAGAAAGACCAAAGTTAGTAGCAGAGAAAGACTAGAGTTATTAGCAGGGAAAGACTAGAGTCAGCAGTAAAGAAAGGCTAGAGTCAGCAGCAGAGAAAGACCAGAGTCAGCAGCAGAGAAAGACCAGAGTCAGTAGTAGAGAAAGACTGGAGTCAGCAGCAGAAAAAGACCAAAGTCAGCGGCAGGGAAAGACCAGAGTCAGCAGCACAGAAAGACTAGAGTCAGCAGCAGAGAAAGACCAGAGTTAGTAGCAGAGAAAGACTAGAGTCAGCATCAGAGAAAGATCAGAGTCAGCATCAGAGAAAGACCAGAGTCAGCAGCAGAGAAAGACTAGGGTCAGCAGCAGAAAAAGAGCAAAGTCAGCAGAAGGGAAAGACCAGAGTCAGCAGCAGGGAAAGACCAGAGTCAGCATCAGAGAAAGACCAGAGTCAGCAGCAGAGAAAGACCAGAGTCAGCAGCAGAGAAAGACCAGAGTCAGTAGTAGAGAAAGACTGGAGTCAGCAGCAGAAAAAGACCAAAGTCAGCGGCAGGGAAAGACCAGAGTCAGCAGCACAGAAAGACTAGAGTTAGCAGCAGGGAAAGACTAGAGTCAGCAGCAGAGAAAGACCAGAGTCAACAGCAGAGAAAGACCACAGTCAGCAGCAGAGAAAGACTAGGGTCAGCAGCAGAAAAAGACAAAAGTCAGAAGCAGGGAAAGACCAGAGTCAGCAGCAGAGAAAGACCAGAGTCAGCAGCAGAGAAAGACCAGAGTCAGCATCAGAGAAAGACCAGAGTCAGCAGCAGAGAAAGACTAGAGTCAGCAGCAGGGAAAAACCAGAGTCAGCAGCAGAGAAAGACTAGAGTTTGCAGCAGGGAAAGACCAGAGTCAGCAGCAGAGAAAGACCAGAGTCAGCAGCAGAGAAAGACCAGAGTCAGCAGCAGAGAAAGACCAGAGTCAGCAGCAGAGAAAGACCAGAGTCAGCAGCAGAGAAAAACCAGAGTCAGCAGCAGAGAAAGACCAGAGTCATTAGCAGAGAAAGACCAGAGTCAGTTGCAGAGAACCAATGGAAAACTTGGAAGTTTACTGTATTTTCTCAGCTGACAACGACAAGTCTCACCATTATTGAGTGCACATGAAGAGTAACGTCAAGCAAGGAGAACCTGGTAATCCTAACACAACTATAAGATCACTTCCTACAATATGTCTCGCGCACTTTGTGTTCCTAACATGTGTATCTTCACTCGAGATCGTTGGATGTCTCCAGTCACCTCTGATAATTCCCATTATGAAGACATTGTCATCATTTACTGAGGATAAACCTGTCAACTCAGGGTAACACTTCAGGCCCCCAGTGAACATATGTTGGACCTTACAGTAGGTCCTGGACCTTACAGTAGGTCCTGGACCTTACAGTAGGTCCTGGACCTTACAGTAGGTCCTGGACCTTACAGTAGGTCCTGGACCTTACAGTAGGTCCTGGACCTTACAGTAGGTACTGGACCTTACAGTAGGTCCTGGACCTTACAGTAGGTACTGCACCTTACAGTAGGTCCTGGACCTTACAGTAGGTCCTGGACCTTACAGTAGGTCATGGACCTTACAGTAGGTCCTGGACCTTACAGTAGGTCATGGACCTTACAGTAGGTCATGGACCTTACAGTAGGTCCTGGACCTTACAGTAGGTACTGGACCTTACAGTAGGTCATGGACCTTACAGTAGGTCCTGGACCTTACAGTAGGTCCTGGACCTTACAGTAGGTCCTGGACCTTACAGTAGGTCATGGACCTTACAGTAGGTCATGGACCTTACAGTAGGTCCTGGATCTTACAGTAGGTACTGGACCTTACAGTAGGTCATGGATCTTACAGTAGGTACTAGACCTTACAGTAGGTCATGGACCTTACAGTAGGTCATGGACCTTACAGTAGGTCCTGGATCTTACAGTAGGTCCTCGACCTTACAGTAGGTCATGGACCTTACAGTAGGTCATGGACCTTACAGTAGGTCCTGGATCTTACAGTAGGTACTGGACCTTACATTAGGTACTGGATCTTACAGTATGTCCTGGACCTTACAGTAGGTCCTGGACCTTACAGTAGGTCCTGGACCTTACAGTAGGTACTGGACCTTACAGTAGGTCCTGGACCTTACAGTAGGTACTGGACCTTACAGTAGGTCATGGACCTTACAGTAGGTCCTGGACCTTACAGTAGTCCTGGACCTTACCAGTAGGTCCATGGAACTTACAGTAGGTCATGAACCTTACAGTAGGTCCTGGATCTTACAGTAGGTACTGGACCTTACAGTAGGTCATGGATCTTACAGTAGGTAGCTGGACCTTACAGTAGGTCATGGACCATACAGTAGGTCATGGACCTTACAAGTAGGTCCTGGATCCTTACAGTAGTCCCTGGACCTTACACGTAGGTCAATGCGACCTTACAGTAGGTCCATGGACCTTACAGTAGGTACTGTACCTTACAGCTAGGTCATGGATCTTACAGTAGGTCCTGGATCTTACCGAGGTCCTGGACTTTACAGTAGGTCATGGGACCTGACAGAGGTACTGACCTTACAGTAGTAACTGACTACATAGGTAAACTGGACCTTACAGTAGGTACTGGACTTACAGTAGGTCCTGGCACCTTACAGTAGGTCCTGGACCTTACAAGTAGGTCCTGGACCTTACAGAGTAACAGGACCTTACAGATAGGTCATGGACCTTACAGTAGGTACTGGACCTTACAGTAGGTCATGAACCTTACAGTAAGTCATGGACCTTACAGTAGGTACTGGACCTTACAGTAGGTCATGGACCTTACAGTAGGTACTGGACCTTACAGTAGGTCATGGACCTTACAGTAGGTACTGGACCTTACAGTAGGTCATGGACCTTACAGTAGGTCATGGACCTTACAGTAGGTACTGGACCTTACAGTAGGTCATGGACCTTACAGTAGGTCATGGACCTTACAGTAGGTCATGGACCTTACAGTAGGTCATGGACCTTACAGTAGGTCATGGACCTTACAGTAGGTACTGGACCTTACAGTAGGTCATGGACCTTACAGTAGGTCCTGGACCTTACAGTAGGTCATGGACCTTACAGTAGGTACTGGACCTTACAGTAGATCATGGACCTTACAGTAGGTCATGGACCTTACAGTAGGTCCTGGACCTTACAGTAGGTACTGGACCTTACAGTAGGTCATGGACCTTACAGTAGGTCCTGGACCTTACAGTAGGTACTGGACCTTACAGTAGGTCATGATCCTTACAGTAGGTCATGGACCTTACAGTAGGTCATGGACCTTACAGTAGGTACTGGACCTTACAGTAGGTCATGGACCTTACAGTAGGTCCTGGACCTTACAGTAGGTCATGGACCTTACAGTAGGTACTGGACCTTACAGTAGGTCATGGACCTTACAGTAGGTCATGGACCTTACAGTAGGTACTGGACCTTACAGTAGGTCATGGACCTTACAGTAGGTCCTGGACCTTACAGTAGGTCATGGACCTTACAGTAGGTACTGGACCTTACAGTAGGTCATGGACCTTACAGTAGGTCCTGGACCTTACAGTAGGTACTGGACCTTACAGTAGGTCATGGACCTTACAGTAGGTACTGGACCTTACAGTAGGTCATGGACCTTACAGTAGGTCCTGGACCTTACAGTAGGTCATGGACCTTACAGTAGGTACTGGACCTTACAGTAGGTCATGGACCTTACAGTAGGTCATGGACCTTACAGTAGGTACTGGACCTTACAGTAGGTCATGGACCTTACAGTAGGTCCTGGACCTTACAGTAGGTCATGGACCTTACAGTAGGTACTGGACCTTACAGTAGGTCATGGACCTTACAGTAGGTCATGGACCTTATAGTAGGTCCTGGACCTTACAGTAGGTACTGGACCTTACAGTAGGTCATGGACCTTACAGTAGGTCCTGGACCTTACAGTAGGTACTGGACCTTACAGTAGGTCCTGGACCTTACAGTAGGTACTGCACCTTACAGTAGGTCCTGGACCTTACAGTAGGTCCTGGACCTTACAGTAGGTACTGCACCTTACAGTAGGTCATGGACCTTACAGTAGGTCATGGACCTTACAGTAGGTACTGGACCTTACAGTAGGTCCTGGACCTTACAGTAGGTACTGGACCTTACAGTAGGTCATGGACCTTACAGTAGGTACTGGACCTTACAGTAGGTCCTGGACCTTACAGTAGGTACTGGACCTTACAGTAGGTCATGGACCTTACAGTAGGTACTGGTCATTCTCCTTTATTTCAGCGACGCCCTAATTAAGACATTCCTACATTCCAGTTTGAGGAACTTTTTGCCAATCAGCTGACGTCTGGGATTTATAATGAGTGAGACCTTTCAGTTGGTGCGTGACTCCACCTTTCAGTTGGTGCATGACTCCACCTTTCAGTTGGTGCGTGACTCCACCTTTCAGTTGGTGCGTGACTCCACCTTTCAGTTGGTGCATGACTCCACCTTTCAGTTGGTGCGTGACTCCACCTTTCAGTTGGTGCGTGACTCCACCTTTCAGTTGGTGCGTGACTCCACCTTTCAGTTGGTGCGTGACTCCACTTTGAAGGTTTTGATTTTATTGGAGGAATGTGTGAGGCAAGAGCCTCAGGTCCTGGACTCCTCAGTTCCAGCAAAATCCCTTAATGTTCCAGATTTGGATATTATGACATGAAGTTCAGCAACCTCTCAAGAAATTCTTTTTGCAACCCTTGCATGATTCAGTAAGGCTGCAGTTCAAATCACTTCTCTATTGCTTTTAGGCAGATGCTGTGAATCAAGATAAATTTCCCATTCTTAAGATCATGTAGTAGGGCCCTTACAGAGGGTGAGAGAAGTCATCTATTTTATAACAAGGATATGTTTGGCTCACATTTTCCCCCGCCGTCTCCTGAAACACCCACACCTGAGTTGCAGACTTTCACTTTTATAGCCATATTGGGGATGTCCTTTAACTGTTGCACAAGATGCCTGCATTCCTTGCTTTTAAAGCTATCAGGGCCTGAACATGCAAGAGGGTGAAAGGCGTGCACGGAAAAGACTGAATTGGAACACTGTGGTATACTAGGGTCAATGTGCCATATATGGACTGAACCAGAGCATGTGAAACATCTGTGGTAAACCATGGAAATGTCTGTGAGGGAGCTGTGGTTGTGGTGCATTACACATGGCAGCTGATAATGCCTTTCTTCATCTGTTTCCTGGCACTACCTCCCTCATGAAGGGTGTTATTAGGTGTAGTGGAAAGGAAGAGAAGGGATGTGCTATCTTCTTTCTTTTCCTTCATGCTGTTTCCTCTGGGGTAGGGTGGCATCGGGAATGAATGAAGGTGTGCAAATATGAATATATACATTTGCATATATATGTATATAAAGTTATATGTACATGTGCATATATGTATATATGAATATGTGCATGAATGGATGTCTCTTTCTTCATTTGTCTCCTGGCGCTACCTTGCTATGGCGGGAAATGGCGATCACTTTTCCAGGCGTTACCTCGTTGATGCAGTGGGTGGCGATGCTTTTTCCTGTAGGGCGGGGGGTGGCCCCGGAAATGGATGAAGGCAAGCAAGGATGACTATATACATGTGTGTATATATATGTATAAGAGTATATATATACTGTTGTGGATGAGAGAGCTTGGGAAGTGAGTCAGTTGTTGTTCGCTGATGATACAGCGCTGGTGGCTGATTCATGTGAGAAACTGCAGAAGCTGGTGACTGAGTTTGGTAAAGTGTGTGAAAGAAGAAAGTTAAGAGTAAATGTGAATAAGAGCAAGGTTATTAGGTACAGTAGGGTTGAGGGTCAAGTCAATTGGGAGGTAAGTTTGAATGGAGAAAAACTGGAGGAAGTGAAGTGTTTTAGATATCTGGGAGTGGATCTGGCAGCGGATGGAACCATGGAAGCGGAAGTGGATCATAGGGTGGGGGAGGGGGCGAAAATCCTGGGAGCCTTGAAGAATGTGTGGAAGTCGAGAACATTATCTCGGAAAGCAAAAATGGATATGTTTGAAGGAATAGTGGTTCCAACAATGTTGTATGGTTGCGAGCCGTGGGCTATGGATAGAGTTGTGCGCAGGAGGGTGGATGTGCTGGAAATGAGATGTTTGAGGACAGTGTGTGGTGTGAGGTGGTTTGATCGAGTAAGTAACGTAAGGGTAAGAGAGATGTGTGGAAATAAAAAGAGTGTGGTTGAGAGAGCAGAAGAGGGTGTTTTGAAATGGTTTGGGCACATGGAGAGAATGAATGAGGAAAGATTGACCAAGAAGATATATGTGTCGGAGGTGGAGGGAACGAGGAGAATTGGGAGACCAAATTGGAGGTGGAAAGATGGAGTGAAAAAGATTTTGTGTGATCGGGGCCTGAACATGCAGGAGGGTGAAAGGAGGGCAAGGAATAGAGTGAATTGGATCGATGTGGTATACCGGGGTTGACGTGCTGTCAGTGGATTGAATCAGGGCATGTGAAGAGTCTGGGGTAAACCATGGAAAGCTGTGTAGGTATGTATATTTGCGTGTGTGGACGTAAGTATATACATGTGTATGGGGGTGGGTTGGGCCATTTCTTTCTTCTGTTTCCTTGCGCTACCTCGTAAACGCGGGAGACAGCGACAAAGCAAAATAAAAAAAAAAAAATACCTCGCCACACATGGAATAACAACCCCCTCCCCCCTTATGTGTGCGAGGTAGCGCTAGGAAAAGACAACAAAGGCCCCATTCGTTCACACAGAGAGGCATTTGGACGATTTTTGCAGGAAAAAAATGCAAATGAGTGGGAGATGTATAAAAGAAAGAGGCAAGAGATCATGAGAAAGGTGTAAGAGGTGAAAAAGAGGGCAAATGAGAGTTGGGGTGAGAGAGTATCATTTAATTTTAGGGAGAATAAAAAGATGTTTTGGAAGGAGGTAAATAAAGTGCGTAAGACAAGGGAGCAAATGGGAACTTCATTGAAGGGGGCAAATGGGGAGGTGATAACAAGTAGTGATGATGTGAGAAGGAGATGGAGTGAGTATTTTGAAGGTTTGTTGAATGTGTTTGGTGATAGAGTGGCAGATATAGGGTGTTTTGGTTGAGGTGGTACGCAAAGTGAGAGGGTTAGGGAAAATGATTTGGTAAACAGAGAAGAGGTAGTAAAAGCTATGCGGAAGATGAAAGCCGGGAAGGCAGCGGGTTTGGATGGTATTGCAGTGGAATTTATTTAAAAAGGGGGTGACTGTATTATTGACTGAGGATTGGCGGAATGCTTGCATAGTGCCATTGTACAAAGGCAAAGGGGATAAGAGTGAGTGCTCAAATTACAGAGGTATAAGTTTGTTGAGTATTCCTGGGAAATTATATGGGAGGGTATTGATTGAGAGGGTGAAGGCATGTACAGAGCATCAGATTGGGGAAGAGCAGTGTGGTTTCAGAAGTGGTAGAGGATGTGTGGATCAGGTGTTTGCTTTGAAGAATGTATGTGAGAAATAATTAGAAAGTCAAACGGAAAGTCAAATTTTTTCAAACAAAATGACTAAAGGATATCTTACCTTCTAATGCAATTTGGTTTAGGTATGTAGATGATGTTCTTTGTGTTTGGCCAACAAATGAAAATTTACAAATATTTCTACATATTTCTACATCAAATTTACTGTAGAAAATGAAAATAATGGTATGTTACCATTTTTAGATTGCATGATCCATAGACAAGGAAACAGGTTTAAGTTTAGCATATACAGAAAACCCACCAATGTATGCTCATATATCCATTATTACTCATCTCAACATGACAGAGTTAAATTATCATCATTTCAATCTATGTTCCTTAGGGCATTACGTATTTGTAGTCCAGAGTTTATTGATGATGAGTTTGAGAAGATATATTCTATTGGATCTAAGTTAAAGTACCCTAGATCTTTCATTGATAAATCCCTTAAGTTAACAAAGAAATCATTTTATAGAGTTGAGCCCAAACCTCCCATTGACACCAAGAATCTTTTAGTTCTTCCTTTGAACAATAATTTCACTTTGCTTCCCATGTTGCTTAAATCCTTTAATGTAAATGTTGTCTTCAGCAACAATAATACTATAAAGAATATCTTAATCAGGAATTCACCAGAAAATTCTCCTGGATGCATCTATAAAGTCCCATGTAGAAATTGGAATAAATTTTATGTTGGGCAGACTGGTAAGGATCTTTCTGTTAGACTTAAGCAACATAAATATAGTATGAGAACAGGACAAGAAACAAATGTCTTGTTTAATCACGTTAAAATCTATGATCATTGTATTGACTGGAGTAATGCCATCTTAGTTATTAACTCTAACTCTATTACCAAGAGAAATATCATTGAATCTTCTATTATTAATTGCACAAAGAATTATAATCTTAATATTAGTGATGGTCTGTACAAATTAGATAACTTTATCGTTGATAAAATTTGTAAAATGATAAGTTTATGAACGCTCGTTGTATGTTTTGGACAATCACATGTTTACCAAATGGCGTCCTAGCTTCGTCTCTTCGATGTATATCAACTGACTGTTATATTTCTCTCTTGTGTCTCCCCTGATGATGTGATTATTACTCGAAAGTGCACTTGGGAACTTATCTTGTTTCATTTTCCACCATGGACTCATAGGGATATATATATATATATATATATATATATATATATATATATATATATATATATATATATATATATATATATAATCATTATTATTACTATACTTTATCGTCTCCCGCGTTAGCGAGGTAGCGCAAACAAACAAACGAAAGAATGGCCCAACCAACCAACATACACATGCATGTACATACACGTCCACACGCGCACATATACATACCTTTACATTTCAACGTATATATATATATATATATATATATATATATATATATATATATATATATATATATATATATATATATATTTATATATATAGATTATTTATTTATCTTTATCTTATTTTGCTTTGTCGCTGTCTCCCGCGTTTGCGAGGTAGCGCAAGGAAACAGACGAAAGAATGGCCCAACCCACCCACATACACATGTATATATATACAAGTCCACACACGCAAATATACATACCTACACATCTCAATGTACACATATATATATATACATACACACAGACATATACATATATACACATGTACATAATTCATACTGTCTGCCTTTATCCATTCCCATCGCCACCTCGCCACACATGGAATAACATCCCCCCTCCCCCCTCATGTTTGCGAGGTAGCGCTAGGAAAAGACAACAAAGGCCCCATTCGTTCACACTCAGTATCTAGCTGTCATGTAATAATGCACCGAAACCACAGCTCCCTTTCCACATCCAGGCCCCACAGAACTTTCCATTGTTTACCCCAGATATATATATATATATATATATATATATATATATATATATATATATATATATATATATATTATCCCTGGGGATAGGGGAGAAAGAATACTTCCCACGTATTCCCTGCGTGTCGTACAAGGCGACTAAAAGGGGAGGGAGCGGGGGGCTGGAAATCCTCCCCTCTCGTTTTTTTTTTTTTAATTTTCCAAAAGAAGGAACAGAGAATTGGGCCAGGTGAGGGTATTCCCTCAAGGCCCAGTCCTCTGTTCTTAACGCTACCTCGCTAATGCGGGAAATGGCGAATAGTTTGAAAGAAAAGAAAGAATATATATATATATATATATATATATATATATATATATATATATATATATATATATATATATATATATATATATATATACATATATAAAACACTTTACTTCCTCCAGTTTTTCTCCATTCAAACTTACCTCCCAATTGACTTGACCCTCAACCCTACTGTACCTAATAACCTTGCTCTTATTCACATTTACTCTTAACTTTCTTCTTTCACACACTTTACCAAACTCAGTCACCAGCTTCTGCAATTTCTCACATGAATCAGCCACCAGCGCTGTTTTAGATATCTGGGAGTGGATCTGGCAGCGGATGGAACCATGGAAGCGGAAGTGAATCATAGGGTGGGGGAGGGGGCGAAAATCCTGGGAGCCTTGAAGAATGTATGGAAGTCGAGAACATTATCTCGGAAAGCAAAGATGGGTATGTTTGAAGGAATAGTGGTTCCAACAATGCTATATGGTTGTGAGGCGTGGGTTATAGATAGAGTTGTGCGGAGGAGGGTGGATGTGTTGGAAATGAGATGTTTGAGGACAATATGTGGTGTGAGGTGGTTTGATCGAGTAAGTAATGTAAGGGTAAGAGAGATGTGTGGAAATAAAAAGAGCGTGGTTGAGAGAGCAGAAGAGGGTGTTTTGAAATGGTTTGGTCACATGGAGAGAATGAGTGAGGAAAGATTGACAAAGGGGATATATGTGTCAGAGGTGGAGGGAACGAGGAGAATTGGGAGACCAAATTGGAGGTGGAAAGATGGAGTGAGGAAGATTTTGAGTGATCGGGGCCTGAACATGCAGGAGGGTGAAAGTCGTGCAAGGAAACGAGTGAATTCGAACGATGTGGTATACCGGGGTCGACGTGCTGTCAATGGATTGAATCAGGGCATGTGAAGCGTCTGGGGTAAACTATGGAAAGTTTTGTGGGGCCTGGATGTGGAAAGGGAGCTGTGGTTTCGGTGCATTATACATAACAGCTAGAGACTGAGTGTGAACGAATGCGGAGTTTGTTGCCTTTTCCTGGCGCTACCTCGCGCACATGCGGGGGGGAAGGGGGTTGTCATTGCATGTGTGGCGGGCTGGCGATGGAATGAATAAAGGCAGCACGTATGAATTATGTACCTGTCCATATATGTATATATATATATATATATATATATATATATATATATATATATATATATATATATATATATATATATATATTTTATACTTTGTCGCTGTCTCCCGCGTTTGCGAGGTAGCGCAAGGAAACAGACGAAAGAAATGGCCCAACCCCCCCCCCCCGATACACATGTATATACATAC
Source organism: Panulirus ornatus (assembly GCF_036320965.1). Lineage (NCBI taxonomy): Eukaryota > Metazoa > Arthropoda > Malacostraca > Decapoda > Palinuridae > Panulirus > Panulirus ornatus. The sequence goes on from NC_092260.1 coordinate 4,601,860, forward strand.
GTCCACACACGCAAATATACATACCTACACAGCTTTCCATGGTTTACCCCAGACGCTTCACATGCCTTGATTCAATCCACTGACAGCACGTCAGCCCCGGTATACCACATCGCTCCAATTCACTCTATTCCTTGCCCTCCTTTCACCCTCCTGCATGTTCAGGCCCCGATCACACAAAATCTTTTTCACTCCATCTTTCCACCTCCAATTTGGTCTCCCTCTTCTCCTTGTTCCCTCCACCTCCGACACATATATCCTCTTGGTCAATCTTTCCTCACTCATCCTCTCCATGTGCCCAAACCACTTCAAAACACCCTCTTCTGCTCTCTCAACCACGCTCTTTTTATTTCCACACATCTCTCTTACCCTTACGTTACTCACTCGATCAAACCACCTCACACCACACATTGTCCTCAAACATCTCATTTCCAGCACATCCATCCTCCTGCGCACAACTCTATCCATAGCCCACGCCTCGCAACCATACAACATTGTTGGAACCACTATTCCTTCAAACATACCCATTTTTGCTTTCCGAGATAATGTTCTCGACTTCCACACATTCTTCAAGGCCCCCAGAATTTTCGCCCCCTCCCCCACCCTATGATCCACTTCCGCTTCCATGGTTCCATCCGCTGCCAGATCCACTCCCAGATATCTAAAACACTTCACTTCCTCCAGTTTTTCTCCATTCAAACTCACCTCCCAATTGACTTGACCCTCAACCCTACTGTACCTAATAACCTTGCTCTTATTCACATTTACTCTTAACTTTCTTCTTTCACACACTTTACCAAACTCAGTCACCAGCTTCTGCAGTTTCACACATGAATCAGCCACCAGCGCTGTGTCATCAGCGAACAACAACTGACTCACTTCCCAAGCTCTCTCATCCCCAACAGACTTCATACTTGCCCCTCTTTCCAAAACTCTTGCATTTACCTCCCTAACAACCCCATCCATAAACAAATTAAACAACCATGGAGACATCACACACCCCTGCCGCAAACCTACATTCACTGAGAACCAATCACTTTCCTCTCTTCCTACACTTACACATGCCTTACATCCTCGATAAAAACTTTTCACTGCTTCTAACAACTTTCCTCCCACACCATATATTCTTAATACCTTCCACAGAGAATCTCTATCAACTCTATCATATGCCTTCTCCAGATCCATAAATGCTACATACAAATCCATTTGCTTTTCTAAGTATTTCTCACATACATTCTTCAAAGCAAACACCTGATCCACACATCCTCTACCACTTCTGAAACCACACTGCTCTTCCCCAATCTGATGCTCTGTACATGCCTTCACCCTCTCAATCAATACCCTCCCATATAATTTACCAGGAATACTCAACAAACTTATATCTCTGTAATTTGAGCACTCACTCTTATCCCCTTTGCCTTTGTACAATGGCACTATGCACGCATTCCGCCAATCCTCAGGCACCTCACCATGAGTCATACATACATTAAATAACCTTACCAACCAGTCAACAATACAGTCACCCCCTTTTTTAATAGATTCCACTGCAATACCATCCAAACCTGCTGCCTTGCCGGCTTTCATCTTCCGCAAAGCTTTCACTACCTCTTCTCTGTTTACCAAATCATTTTCCCTAACCCTCTCACTTTGCACACCACCTCGACCAAAACACCCTATATCTGCCACTCTATCATCAAACACATTCAACAAACCTTCGAAATACTCACTCCATCTCCTTCTCACATCACCACTACTTGTTATCACCTCCCCATTTGCGCCCTTCACTGAAGTTCCCATTTGCTCCCTTGTCTTACGCACTTTATTTACCTCCTTCCAGAACATCTTTTTATTCTCCCTAAAATTTAATGATACTCTCTCACCCCAACTCTCATTTGCCCTTTTTTTCACCTCTTGCACCTTTCTCTTGACCTCCTGTCTCTTTCTTTTATACATCTCCCACTCAATTGCATTTTTTCCCTGCAAAAATCGTCCAAATGCCTCTCTCTTCTCTTTCACTAATACTCTTACTTCTTCATCCCACCACTCACTACCCTTTCTAATCAACCCACCTCCCACTCTTCTCATGCCACAAGCATCTTTTGCGCAATCCATCACTGATTCCCTAAATACATCCCATTCCTCCCCCACTCCCCTTACTTCCATTGTTCTCACCTTTTTCCATTCTGTACTCAGTCTCTCCTGGTACTTCCTCACACAGGTCTCCTTCTCAAGCTCACTTACTCTCACCACCCTCTTCACCCCAACATTCACTCTTCTTTTCTGAAAACCCATACAAATCTTCACCTTAGCCTCCACAAGATAATGATCAGACATCCCTCCAGTTGCACCTCTCAGCACATTAACATCCAAAAGTCTCTCTTTCGCACGCCTGTCAATTAACACGTAATCCAATAACGCTCTCTGGCCATCTCTCCTACTTACATAAGTACACTTATGTATATCTCGCTTTTTAAACCAGGTATTCCCAATCATCAGTCCTTTTTCAGCACATAAATCTACAAGCTCTTCACCATTTCCATTTACAACACTGAACACCCCATGTATACCAATTATTCCCTCAACTGCCACATTACTCACCTTTGCATTCAAATCACCCATCACTATAACCCGGTCTCGTGCATCAAAACCACTAACACACTCATTCAGCTGCTCCCAAAACACTTGCCTCTCTTGATCTTTCTTCTCATGCCCAGGTGCATAAGCACCAATAATCACCCACCTCTCTCCATCAACTTTCAGTTTTACCCATATTAATCGGGAATTTACTTTCTTACACTCTATCACATACTCCCACAACTCCTGTTTCAGGAGTATTGCTACTCCTTCCCTTGCTCTTGTCCTCTCACTAACCCCTGACTTTACTCCCCAGACATTCCCAAACCACTCTTCCCCTTTACCCTTGAGCTTCGTTTCACCCAGAGCCAAAACATCCAGGTTCCTTTCCTCAAACATACTACCTATCTCTCCTTTTTTCACATCTTGGTTACATCCACACACATTTAGGCACCCCACTCTGAGCCTTCGAGGAGGATGAGCACTCCCCGCGTGACTCCTTCTTCTGTTTCCCATTTTAGAAAGTTAAAACAAGGAGGGGAGGATTTCTGGCCCCCCGCTCCCGTCCCCTCCAGTCGCTTTCTACGACACGCGAGGAATACGTGGGAAGTATTCTTTCACCCATATCCCCAGGGATAATATACATATATATATACATATACACATACCCACACATACACATACATACGCACATATACACACACACACACACATACATATATATACATATGAAAAATGTAAGAAACAATTTAGAAAACTGAAACTTCTAGCTTGAAATGAATGAAAAAAAATGAATGAATGAATGAATGTATATATATATATATATATATATATATATATATATATATATATATATATATATATATTTTTGTCGCTGTCTCCCGCGTTTGCGAGGTAGCGCAAGGAAACAGACGAAAGAAATGGCCCAACCCACCCCCATACACATGTATATACATACACGTCCACACACGCAAATATACATACCTACACAGCTTTCCATGGTTTACCCCAGACGCTTCACATGCCCTGATTCAATCCACTGACAGCACGTCAACCTCGGTAAACCACATCGATCCAATTCACTCTATTCCTTGCCCTCCTTTCACCCTCCTGCATGTTCAGGCCCCGACCACACAAAATCTTTTTCACTTCATCTTTCCACCTCCAATTTGGTCTCCCACTTCTCCTCGTTCCCTCCACCTCCGACACATATATCCTCTTGGTCAATCTTTCCTCACTCATTCTCTCCATGTGCCCAAACCATTTCAAAACACCCTTTTCTGCTCTCTCAACCACGCTCTTTTTATTTCCACACATCTTTCTTACCCTTACGTTACTTACTCGATCAAACCACCTCACACCACACATTGTCCTCAAACATCTCATTTCCAGCACATCCACCCTCCTGCACACAACTCTATCCATAGCCCACGCCTCGCAACCATACAACATTTTTGGAACCACTATTCCTTCAAACATACCCATTTTTGCTTTCCGAGATAATGTTCTCGACTTCCAAACATTCTTGAAAGCTCCCAGGATTTTCGCCCCCTCCCCCACCCTATGATCCACTTCCGCGTCCATGGTTCCATCCGCTGCCAGATCCACTCCCAGATATCTAAAACACTTTACTTCCTCCAGTTTTTCTCCATTCAAACTTACCTCCCAATTGACTTGACCCTCAACCCTACTGTACCTAATAACCTTGCTGTTTTTCACATTTACTCTTAACTTTCTTCTTTCACACACTTTACCAAACTCAGTCACCAGCTTCTGCAGTTTCTCACATGAATCAGCCACCAGCGATGTATCATCAGCGAACAACAACTGACTCACTTCCCAAGCTCTCTCATCCACAATAGACTTCATACTTGCCCCTCTTTCCAAAACTCTTGCATTCACCTCCCTAACAAACCCATCCATAGACAAATTAAACAACCATATATATATATATATATATATATATATATATATATATATATATACATATATATATATATATATATATATATATATATATATATATATATGAAAAATGTAAGAAATAATTTGGAAACTAAAACTTCTAGCTGGAAATGAAATGAAAAATGAATGCCACATAATGGTTCAACCTCTGGCTATGGAAAAGGGAAATGTATAATTTATTTACACGAACATCAATAGTAGTTTTCATCAATTTAACCATATATATATATATATATATATATATATATATATATATATATATATATATATATATATATATATATATATATATATATATATATCTTTCTTTCAAACTATTCGCCATTTCCCGCATTAGCGAGGTAGCGTTAAGAAAAGAGGACTGGGCCTTTGAGGGAATACCCTCACCTGGCCCAATTCTCTGTTCCTTCTTTTGGAAAATTAAAAAAAAACGAGAGGGGAGGATTTCTAGCCCCCCGCTCCCTCCCCTTTTAGTCGCCTTCTACGACACGCAGGGAATACGTGGGAAGTATTCTTTCTCCCCTATCCCCAGGGAATATATATATATATATATATATATATATATATATATATATATATATATATATTATCCTTGGGGCTAGGGGAGAAAGAATACTTCCCACGCATTCCTCACGTGTCGTAGAAGGCGACTAAAGGGGACGGGAGTGGGGGGCTAGAAACCCTCCCCTCCTTATATTTCAACTTTCTAAAAGGGGAAATAGAAGAAGGAGTCACCCGGGGACTGCTCATCCTCCTCGAAGGCTCAGATTGGGGTGTCTAAATGTGTGTGGATGTAACAAAGATGAGAAAAAAGGAGAGATAGGTAGTATGTTTGAGGAAAGGAACCTGGATGTTTTGGCTCTGAGTGAAACGAAGCTCAAGGGTAAAGGGGAAGAGTGGTCTGGGAATATCTTGGGAGTAAAGTCAGGGGTTAGTGAGAGGACAAGAGCAAGGGAAGGAGTAGCACTATTCCTGAAACAGGCGTGGTGGGAGTATGTGATAGTGTAAGAAAGAAAACTGTAGATTGATATGGGTAAAACTGAAAGTGGATGGAGAGAGATGGGTGATTATTGGTGCATATGCACCTGGGTATGAAAAGAAAGATCATGAGAGGCAAGTGTTTTGGGAGCAGCTGAGTGAGTGTGTTAGTAGTTTTGATGCACGAGACCGGGTTATAGTGATGGGTGATTTGAATGCAAAGGTGAGTAATGTGGCAGTTGAGGGAATAATTGGTATACATGGGGTGTTCAGTGTTGTAAATGAAAATAGTGAAGAGCTTGTAGATTTATGTGCTGAAAAAGGACTGGTGATTGGTAATACATGTTTTAAAAAGAGAGGTATACATGAATATATGTATGTAAGTAGGAGAGATGGCCAGAGAGCGTTGTTGGATTACGTATTAATTGATAGGCGCGCCAAAGAGAGACTTTTGGATGTTAATGTGCTGAGGGGTGCAACTGGAGGGATGTCTGATCTTTAACTTGTGGAGGCGAAGGTGAAGATTTGTGGAGGTTTTCAGAAAAGAAGAGAAAATGTTGGGGTGAAGAGAGTGATGAAAGTAAGTGAGCTTGGGAAGAAGACTTGTGTGAGGAAGTACAAGGAGCGACTGAGTACAGAATGGAAAAAAAGTGAGAATTAAGGACATAAGGGGAGTGGGGGAGGAATGGGATGTATTTAGGGAAGCAGTGATGGCTTGCACAAAAGATGCTTGTGGCATGAGAAGCGTGGGAAGTGGGCAGATTAGAAAGGGTAGTGAGTGGTGGGATGAAGAAGTAAGATTGTTAGTGAAAGAGAACAGAGGCATTTGGACCATTTTTACGGGGAAATAGTGCAAATGAGTGGGAGATGTATGAAAGAAAGAGGCAGGAGGTGAAGAGAAAGGTGCAAGACGTGAAAAAGAGTGCAAATGGGAGTTGGGGTGAGAGAATCTCTAAATTTTAGGGAGAATAAGATGTTTTGGAAGGAGGTAAATAAAGTGCGTAAGACAAGGGAATCAATGGGAACTTCAGTGAAGGGGGATAATGTGGAGGCGATAACAAGTAGTGGTGATGTGAGAAGATGAAGTGAGTATTTTGAAGGTTTGTTGAATGTGTTTGATGAGAGAGTGGCAGATATAGGGTGTTTTAATCGAGGTGGTGTGCAAAGTGAGAGGGTTAGGGAGAATGATTTGGTAAACAGAGAAGAGGTAGTAAAAGCTTTGCGGAAGATGAAAACCAGCAAGTCAGCGGGTTTGGATGGTACTGCAGTGGAATTTATCAATAAAGGGGGTGACTGTATTGTTGACTGGTTGGTAAGGTTATTTGATGTATGTATGACTCATGGTGAGGTGCCTGAGGATTGGCGGAATGTTTGCATAGTGCCATTGTACAAAGGCAAAGGGGATAAAAGTGAGTGCTCAAATTACAGAGGTATAAGTTTGTTGAGTATTCCAGGTAAATTATATGGGAGGGTATTGATTGAGAGGGTGAAGGCATGTACAGAGCATCAGATTGGGGAAGAGCAGTGTGGTTTCAGAAGTGGTAGAGGATGAGTGGATCAGGTGCTTGCTTTGAAGAGTGTATGTGAGAAATACTTAGAAAAGCAAATGGATTTGTATGTAGCATTTATGGATCTGGAGAAGGCATATGATAGAGTTGATAGAGATGCTCTGTGGAAGGTATTAAGAATATATGGTGTGGAAGGCAAGTTGTTAGAAGCAGTGAAAAGTTTTTATCGAGGATGTAAGGCATGTGTACGTGTAGTAAGAGAGGAAAGTGATTGGTTCTCAGTGAATGTAGGTTTTCGGCAGGGGTGGGTGATGTCTCCATGGTTGTTTAATTTTTTATGGATGGGGTTGTTAGGGAGGTAAATGCAAGAGTTCTGCAAAGAGACGCAAGTATGCAGTCTGTTGTGGATGAGAGAGCTTGGGAAGTGAGTCAGTTGTTGTTCGCTGATGATACAGCGCTTGTGGCTGATTTCGCTGAGAAACTGCAGAAGCTGGTGACTGAGTTTGATAAAGTGTGTGAAAGAAGAAAGCTGAGAGTAAATGTGAATAAGAGCAAGGTTATTAGGTACAGTAAGGTTGAGGGACAAGTCAATTGGGAGGTAAGTTTGAATGGCGAAAAACTGGAGGAAGTGAAGTGTTTTAGATATCTGGGAGTGGATTTGGCAGCGTATGGAACCATGGAAGCGGAAGGGAATCATAGGGTGGGGAAAGGGGCGAAAGTTCTGGGAGCGTTGAAGAATGTGTGGAAGTCAAGAACATTATCTCGGAAAGCAAAAATGGGTATGTTTGAAGGAATAGTGGTTCCAACAATGTTATATGGTTGCGAGGCGTTGGCTATAGATAGAGTTGTGCGCAGGAGGATGGATGTGCTGGAAATGAGATGTTTGAGGACAATATGTGGTGTGAGGTGGTTTGATCGGGTAAGTAATAATAGGGTAAGAGAGATGTGTGGTAATAAAAAGAGTGTGGTTGAGAGAGCAGAAGAGGGTGTTTTGAAATGGTTTGGTCACATGGAGAGAATGAGTGAGGAAAGATTGACCAAGAGGATATATGTGTCAGAGGTGGAGGGAACGAGGAGAAGTGGGAGACCAAATTGGAGGTCGAAAGATGGAGTGAATAAGATTTTGAGTGATCGGGGCCTGAACATGCACGAGGGTGAAAGACGTGCAAGGAATAGAGTGAATTGGAACGAAGTGGTATATCGGGGTCGACGTGCTGTCAATGGATTGAACCAGGGCATGTGAAGCGTCTTGGGTAAACCATGGAAAGTTCTGGTGGGCCTGGATGTAGAAAGGGAGCTGTGGTTTCGGTGCATTATTACATGACAGCTAGAAACTGAGTGTGAACAAATGTGGCCTTTGTTGTCTTTTCCTAGCGCTACCTCGCACACATGAGGGGGGAGGGGGGATGGTATTCCATGTGTGGCGGGGTGGCGATGGGAATGAATAAAGGCAGACAGTATGAATTATGTACCTGTGTATATGTGTATATGTCTGTGTGTATATACATGTATATGTTGAGATGTGTAGGTATGTATATTTGCGTGTGTGGACTTGTATATATATACATGTGTATGTGGGTGGGTTGGGCCATTCTTTCGTCTGTTTCCTTGCGCTACCTCGCTAACGCGGAAGACAGCGACAAAGCAAAATAATAATAATAAAAATATATATATATTCATAATTATATATATATATATATATATATATATATATATATATATATATATATATATATATATATATATATATATATATATATATATATTTTTTTTTTTTTATACTATTCGCCATTTCCCGCAGTAGCGGGGTAGCTTTAGGAACAGAGGACTGAGCCTTTGAGGGAAATCCCCACTTGGCCCCCTTCTCTGTTCCTTCCTTTGGAAAATCAAAAATGAGAGGGGTGGATTTCCAGCCCCCCCGCTCCCTTCCCTTTTAGTCGCCTTTTACGACACGCAGGGAACACGTGGGAAGTGTTCTTTCTCCCCTATCCCCAGGGATAATATATATATGTATATATATATATATATATATATATATATATATATATATATATATATATATATATATATATATATTTTTTTTTTTTTTTTCTTTTTTTTTCATACTATTCGCCATTTCCCGCGATAGCGAGGTAGCGTTAAGAACAGAGGACTGGGCCTTTGAGGGAATATCCTCACCTGGCCCCCTTCTCTGTTCCTTCTTTTGGAAAAAAAAAAAATATATATATATATATCCCTTGGGATAGGGGACAAAGAATACTTCCCACACATTACCCACGTGTCGTAGAAGGCAACTAAAGGGGACCGGTGGAGGGGGGCTAGAAACCCTCCCCTCCTTGTATTTTCACTGTCTAAAATGAGAAATAGGAGTCACGCGGGGAGTGCTCATCCTCCTCGAAGGCTCAGATTGGGGTGTCTAAATGTGTGTGGATGTAACCAAGATGAGAAAAAAAGGAGAGATAGGTAGTATGTTTGAGGAAAGGAACCTGGATGTTTTGGCTCTGAGTGAAACGAAGCTCAAGGGTAAAGGGGAAGAGTGGTTTGGGAATGTCTTGGGAGTAAAGTCAGGGGTTAGTGAGAGGACAAGAGCAAAGGAAGGAGTAGCACTACTCCTAAAACAGGAGTGGTGGGAGTATGTGATAGAGTGTAAGAAAGTAAACTCTAGCTTGATATGGGTAAAACTGAAAGTGGATGGAGAGAGATGGGTGATTATTGGTGCATATGCACCTGGGTATGAGAAGAAAGATCATGAGAGGCAAGTGTTTTGGGAGCAGCTGAGTGAGTGTGTTAGCAGTTTTGATGCACGAGACCGGGTTATAGTGATGGGTGATTTGAATGCAAAGGTGAGTAATGTGGCAGTTGAGGGAATAATTGGTATACATGGGGTGTTCATTGTTGTAAATGGAAATGGTGAAGAGCTTGTAGATTTGTGTGCTGAAAAAACAATGGTGATTGGGAATACCTAGTTTAAAAAGAGAGATATAAATAAGTATACGTATGTAAGTAGGAGAGATGTCCAGAGGGCGTTATTGGATTACGTGTTAATTGACAGGCGCGCGAAAGAGAGACTTTTGGATGTTAATGTGCTGAGAGGTGCAACTGGAGGGATATCTGATCATTATCTTGTGGAGGCGAAGGTGAAGATTTGTAGAGGTTTTCAGTAAAGAAGAGAGAATGTTGGGGTGAAGAGGGTGGTGAGAGTAAGTGAGCTTGGGAAGGAGACTTGTGTGAGGAAGTACCAGGAGAGACTGAGTACAGAATGGAAAACGGTGAGAACAAAGGAGGTAAGGGGAGTGGGGGAGGAATGGGATGTATTTAGGGAAGCAGTGATGGCTTGCGCAAAAGATGCTCGTGGCATGAGAAGCGTGGGAGGTGGGTTGATTAGAAAGTGTAGTGAGTGGTGGGATGAAGAAGTAAGATTGTTAGTGAAAGAGAACAAAGAGGCATTTGGACGAGTTTTGCAGAGAAATTGTGCGAATGACCGGGAGATGTATAAAAGAAAGAGACAGAAGGTCAAGAGAAAGGTGCAAGAGGTAAAAAAAGAGGGCAAATGAGAGTTGGGGTGAGAAGGTATAGTGTGCGAATAGTGTGCATAAGACAACAGAACAAAATGGAACATCGGTGAAGGGGGCTAATGCGGAGGAAATAACAAGTAGTGGTGATGTGAGGAGCTGGAGTGAGTATTTTGAAGGTTTGTTGAATGTGTTTGATGATAGAGTGGCAGTGTTTTGGTCGAGGTGGTTTGCGAAGTGAGAGAGTTAGGGAGAATAATTTGGTAAACAGAGAAGAGGTAGTGAAAGCTTTGCGGAAGATGAAAGCCGGCAAGGCGACGGGTCTGGATGGTATTGCAGTGGAATTTATTATAAAAAGGAGACGACTGTGTTGTTGACTGGTTGGTAAGGATATATATTGTATGTATGGCTCATGGTGAAGTGCCTGGGGATTGGCGGAATGCATGCATAGTGCCATTGTACAAAGGCAAAGGGGATAAGAGTGAGCGTTCAAATTACAGAGGTATAAGTTTGTTGAGTATTCCTGGTAAATTATATGGGAGGGTATTGATTGAGAGGGTGAAGGCATGTACAGAGCATCAGATTGGGGAAGAGAAGTGTGGTTTCAGAAGTGGTAGACGATGTGTGGATCAGGTGTTTGCTTTGAAGAATGTATGTGAGAAATACTTAGAAAAACAGATGGATTTGTACGTAGAGTTTATGGATCTGGAGAAGGCATATGATTGGGTTGACAGAGATGCTTTGTGGAAGGTATTAAGAGTATATGGTGTGGGAGGCAAGTTATTAGAAACAATGAAAAGTTTTCACCATTGATGTAAGGCGTGTGTACGTGTAGGAACAGAGGAGATAGATTGGTTCCTTTTGAATGTCGGTCTGCAGCAGGGGTGTGTGATGTCCCCATGGTTGTTTAATTTGAGTAAGGATGGGATGATTAGGGAGTTAATGCAAGAGTTTTGGAGAGAGCGGCGAGTATGCAGTCTGTTGTGGATGAGAGTGCCTGGGAAGTGAGTCAGAGGTGGAGGGAACTAGGAGAAGCAGGAGACCAAATTAGAGGTGGAAAAATAGTGAAAAAGATTTTGAGCAATCAGGGCCTGAACATACAGGAGGGTGAAAGGTGTGCAAGGAATGAAGTGAATGGGAACGATATGGTATACCGGGGTCGATGTACTTTGAAGGACTGAACCAGGGCTTGTGAAGTATCTGGGATAAAGCATGGAAAGGTCTCTGGGCTCATGATGTGGATAGGGAGCTGTGGTTTCAGTGCATTACATATGACAGCTAGAGGCTGAGTGTGAATGAATGGGGCCTTTTTGTCTGTATGCCTGACGCAACCTCGCTGAAGCAGGGGGTAGCGATGCCGTTTTACTGTGTTGTGGTGTAGCGACAAAAATGGAGGAAGACAAGCAAGTATGAATATGTACATATGTACATATGTATGTATGTATGTATGTACGTATATGGGCGTTTAAGTATATATATATATATATATATATATATATATATATATATATATATATATATATATATATATATATATATATATATATATATATATATATATTCATTTATCTATTTTATTAATTTATTATACTTTGTCGTTGTCTCCCGCGTTAGCGAGATAGCGCAATGAAACAGACGAAAGAATGGCCCAACCCGCCCACATACACATGTATATATATATACACGTCCACACACGCACACATACATACCTACACATCTCAACGAATACATATATATACACACATAGACATATACATATATACACATGTACATAATTCATACCATCTGCCCTTATTCATTCCCGTCGCCACCCCGCCACACATGAAATGACAACCCCCTCCCCCCGCATGTGCGCGAGGTAGCGCCAGGAAAAGACAACAAACGCCACATTTGTTCACACTCAGTCTCTAGCTGTCATGTATAATGCACCGAAACAACAGCTCCCTTTCCTTATCTAGTCCCCACAAAACTTTCCATGGTTTACCCAAGACGCTTCACATGCCCTGGTTCAATCCATTGACAGCACGTCGACCACGGTATACCACATCGTTCCAATTCACTCTATTTCTTGCACGCCTTTCACCCTCCTGCATGTTCAGGGCCTGATCATTCAAAATTTTTTTCACTTCATCCTTCCACCTCCAATCTGGTCTCCCACTTCTCTTCGTTCCCTCCACATCTGACACATATATCTCCTTTGTCAATCTCTCCTCACTCATTCTCTCTATGTTACCAAACCATTTCAAAACATCTTCTTCTGCTCTCTCAACCACACTCTTTTTATTATCACACATCTCTCTCACCCTTTCATTACTTACTCGATCAAACCACCTCACACCACATATTGTCCTCAAACATCTCATTTCCAGCACATCCACCCTCCTGCACACAACTCTATATATAGCCCACGCCTCGCAACTATATAACATGTCGGAAGCAATATTCCTTCATACATAGCCATTTTTGCTTTCCGAGATAATGTTCTCGCCTTCCACACATTTTTCAACGCTTCCAGAACTTTCGCCCCCTCCCCCACCCTATGACTCACTTCAGCTTCCATGGTTCCATCCGCTGCCAAATCCTCTCCCAGATATATAAAACACTTCACTTCCTTCAGTTTTTCTCCATTCAAACTTACCTCCCAAATGACTTCTCCCTCAACCCTATTGTACCTAATAACCTTGCTCTTATTCACATTTACTCTCACCTTTCTTCTTTCACACACTTTACCAAACTCAGTCACCAGCTTCTGCAGTTTCTCACCCGAATCAGCCACCAGCGCAGTATCATCAGCGAACAACAACTGACTCACTTCCCAAGTTCTCTCATCCACAACAGACTGCATACTTGCCCCTCTTTCCAAAACTCTTGCATTCACCTCCCTAACAACCCCATCCATAAACAAATTAAACAACCATGGAGACATCACACACCCCTGACACAAACTGACATTCACTGAGAACCAATCACTTTCCTCTCTCCCTACTCGTACACAAGCCTTACATCCTCGTAAAAACTTTTCAGTGCTTCTAACAACTTGCCTCCCACACCATATATTCCTAATACCTTCCACAGAGCATCTCTATCAACTCTGTCATATGTCTTCTCCAGATCCATAAATGCTACATACAAATCCATTTGCTTTTCTAAGTATTTCTCACATACATTCTTCAAAGCAAATATCTGATCCACACATCCTCTACCACTTCTGAAACCACACTGCTCTTCCCCAATCCGATGCTCTGTACATGCCTTCACCCTCTCAATCAATACCCTCCCGTATAATTTCCCATGAATACTCAACAAACTTATACATCTGTAATTTGAGCACTCACTCTTATCCCCTTTGACTTTGTACAATGGCACTATGCACGCATTCCGCCAATCCTCAGGTACCTCACCATGAGTTATACATACATTAAATAACCTTACCAACCAGTCAACAACACAGTCACCCCCTTTTTAATGAATTCCACTGCAACACCATCCAAACCTGCTGCCTTGCCGGCTTTCATCTTCCGCAAAGCTTTTACTACCTCTTCTCTCTTTACCAAATAATTTTCCCTAACCCTCTCACTTTGCACACCACCTCGACCAAAACACCCTATATCTGCCACTCTGTCATCTAACACATCCTTTGTCTGTTTTCTGGCGCTACCATGCTGACGCAGGAAACCGATTATGTATAACAGATAGAATATATATACTTTATTATTTATTATATATTGTCGCTGTCCCCCGCGTTAGCGAGGTAGCTCAAGAAAACCTACGGAAGAATGGCCCAACCCACCTACAAACACATGCATAAACATAAACACCCACATACGCACATATACATACCTATACATTTCAACGTATAAAAACACATACATACACAGACATATACATATATACACATGTACATATTCATACATGCTGCCTTTATCCATTCTCGTCGCCACTCCGCCACACATGAAATAGCACCTTCCTCCCACTCCCCCTCCCCCCGCGCACGGGGTAGCGTTAGGAAAAGACAACAAAGGCCACATTCATTCAAACTCAGTCTCTAGCTGTCATGTTTAATGCACCGAAACCACAGCTCCCTTTCCACATCCAGGCCCCACAATACTTTCCATGGTTTACCCCAGACACTTCACATGCCCTGGTTCAATCCATTGACAGCACGTCGACCCTGATATACCAAATCGTTCCAACTCACTCTATTCCTTGCACGCTTTTCATCCTCCTGCATGTTCAAGCCCCTATCGCTCAAAACCTTTTTCACTCCATCTTTCCACCTCCAATCTGGTCTCCCACTTCTCATTCCCTCCACCTCTGACACATACATCCTATTTGTCAATCTTTCCTCACTCATTCTCTCCATGTGACCACACCATTTCAATACACTCTCTTCTGCTCTCTCAACCATACTCTTTTTATTGCCACACGTCTCTCTTACCCTTTCATTACTTACCCGATCAAACCACCTCACACCACATATTGTCCTCAAACATCTCATTTCCAACACATCCACCCTCCTCCGCACAACTCTATCCATAGCCCACGCCTCTCAACCATACATTGTTGGAACCACTATTCCTTCAAACATACCCGTTTTTGCTCTCCGAGATAACGTTCTCCTCTTCCACACTTTCTTCAACGCTCCCAGTACCTTCGCCCCCTCCCCCACCCTGTGACTCACTTCCGCTTCCATGGTTCCATCCGCAGCCAAATCCACTCCCAGATATCTTAAACACTTCACTTCCTCCAGTTTTTCTCCATTGAGACTTACTTCCCAATTGACTTGTCCGTCAACCCTACTGTACCCAATAACCTTGCTCTTATTCACATTTACTCTCAACTTTCTTCTTTCACACACTTTACCAAACTCAGTCATCAACTTCTGCAGTTTCTTACCCGAATCAGCCACCAGCGCTGTATCATCAGCGAACAACTGACTCGCTGCCCAAGCCCTGTCATTCACAACAGAGTGCATACTTGCCCCTCTCTCCAAAACTCTTGCATTCACCTCCCTAACAGCCTCATCCATAAACAAATCAAACAACCATGGAGACATCACACCTCTGCCGTAAACCGACATTCACTGAGAACCAATCACTTTCCTCTCTTCCTACTCGTACACAGGCCTTACATCCTCGATAAAAACTTTTCACTGCTTCTAACAACTTGCCTCCCTCACCATATATTCTTAATACCTTCCACAGAGCATCTCTATCAACTCTATCATATGTCTTTTCCAGATCCATAAATGCTACATACAAATCCACTTGTTTTTCTAAGTACTTCTCACATACATTCTTCAAAGCAAACACCTGATCCACACATCCTCTACCACTTCTGAAACCACACTGCTCTTCCCCAATCTGATACTTCGTACATCAATGCCTTCCCATATAACTTCCCAGGAATACTCAACAAACATATACTTTTTTAATTTGAACACTCACCTTTATCCTCTTTGCCTTTGTACAATGGCACTATGCATGCATTCCGCCAATCCTCAGGCACTTCCTAATGAACCATACATATACTGAATATCCTCATCAACCAGTCAACAATAAAGTCACCAACTTTTTTGATAAATTACACTGCAATACCATTCAAACCCGCCGCCTTGCCGGCTTGCATCTTCCGTAAAGCTTTCACTACCTCTTCTCTGTTCACCAAATCATTCTCCCTGACCCTCTCACTTCGCACACTACCTCGACCAAAACATCCTATGTCTGCCACTGTATCATCAAACACATTCAACAAACCTTCAAAATACTCACTCCATCTCCTTCTCACATCACCACTACTTGTTATCACCTCCCCATTAGCCCCCTTCACCGATGTTCTTACGCACTTTCTTTATCTCCTTCCAAAACATCTTTTTATTCTCCCTAAAATTCAATGATACTCTCTCACCCCAACTCTCATTTGCCCTCTTTTTCACCTCTTGCACCTTTCTCTTGACCTTCTGCCTCTTTCTTTTATACATGTCCCTGTAATTTGCATTATTTCCTTGCAAAAATCGTCCAAATGCCTCTCTCTTCTCTTTCACTAATAATCTTACTTCTTCATCCCACCACTCACTACCCTTTCTAATCTTCTCATGCTCACGCTTCTCATGCCAAAAGCATCTTTTGCGCAAGTCATCACTGCTTCCCTAAATACTTCCCATTCGTCCATCATTCCCCTTAAGTCATTTGCTTTCACCTTTTTCCATTCTCCATCAATCTCTCCTGGTACTTCCTCACACAAGTGTCCCTCCCAAGCTCACTTACTCTCACCACTGTCTCTTCACCCCAACATTCTTGTTTTCTGTAAACTCCATACAAATCTTCACCTTCGCCTCCACAAGATAATGATCAGACATCCCTCCAGTTGCACCTCTCAGCACATTAACATCCAAAATTCTCTCTTTCACACGCCTATCAATTAACACGTAATCCAATAACGCCCTCTGGCCATCTCTCCGATTTTATACGTATACTTATGTGTATCTCTCTTTGTAAACTATGTATTCCCAATCACCATTCCTTTTTCAGCACATAAATCTACAAGCTCTCCACCATTTCTATTTACAACACTGAATACCCCATGTATACCAATTATTCCCTTAACTGCCACATTACTCACCTTTGCATTTAAATCACCCATCACTATAACCCGGTCTTGTGCATCAAAACTACTAACACACTCACTCAGCTGCTCCCAAAACACTTGCCTCTCATGATCTTTATTCTCATGCCAAGGTGCATATGCACCAATAATCACCTATCTCTCTCCATCCACTCTCAGTTTTACCCATATCAATCTAGAATTTACTTTCCTACACTATCACATACTCCCATAGCTCCTGTTTCAGGAGTAGTGCTACTCCTTCCCTTGCTCTTGTCATACCACCAACCCCTGACTTTACTCTCAAAATATTCCCAAACCACTCTTCCCCTTTACCCTTTAGCTTCGTTTCACTCAGAGCCAAAACATCCAGGTTCCTTTCCTCAAACATACTACCTATTTCTTCTTTTTTCTTATCTTGGTTTCATCCATACACATTTAGACACCCCAATCTGAGCCTTCGAGGAGGATGAGCATTCTCCGCATAACTCCTTCTTCTGTTTCCCCTTTTAGAAAGTTGAAATATAAGAAGGGGAGGGTTTCTAGCCCCCCGCTCCCATCCCCTTTAGTCGCCTTCTACGACAAGTGAGGAATGCGTGGGAAGTATTCCTTCTCCCCTATCCCCAGGGATAATATATATATATATATATATATATCATCTATTATACTTTGTCGCTGTCTCCCGCGTTAGCGAGGTAGCGCAAGGAAACACACAAAGGAATGGCCAACCCACCCACATACACATGTATATACATACACGTCCACACACGCCCATCCATCTCAACGTTTACATATCACAAACGTAGACATATACATATATACACATGTACATAATTCATACTGTCTGCCCTTATCCATTCCCGTTGCCACCCCGCCACACGTGAAATGAAAACGCCCTACCTCCGCATGTGCGCGAGGTAGCGCTAGGAAAAGACAACAAAGGCCACATTCGTTCACACTCAGTCTCTAGCTGTCATGTATAATGTACTGAAACCACAGCTCTCTTTCCACATCCAGGCCCCACAAAACTTTCCATGGCTTACCCAAGACGCTTCACATGCTCTATTTCAATCCATTGACAGCACGTCGACCCCGGTGTACCACGTCGTTCCAATTCACTCTATTCCTTGCAAGCCTTTCACCCTCTTGCATGTTCAGGCCCCGATCACTCAAAATCTTTTTCACTCCATTTTCCACTTCCAATTTCGTCCCCCACTTCTCGTTCCCTCCACTTCTGACACATATATACTCTTTGTCAATCTCTCCTCACTCATTCTCTCCATGTGACCAAACCTTTTCAAAACACCCTCTTCTGCTCTCTCAACCACGCTCTTTTTATTTCCACACATCTCTCTTACCCTTTCATTACTTACTCGATCAAACCACCTCACACCACACATTGTCCTCAAACATCTCATTTCCAGCACATCCACCCTCCTGCGCACAACTCTATCCATAGCCCACGCCTCGCAACCATATAACATTGTTGTAACCACTATTCCTTCAACCATACCCATTTTTGCTTTCTAAGATAACGTTGTCGACTTCCACCCATTTTTCAACGCTGTCAGAACTTTCGCCCCCTCCCTCACCCTATGATTCACCTGCGCTTCCATGGTTCCATCCGCTGCCAAATCCACTCCCAGATATCTAAAACTCTTCACTTCCTCCAGTTTTTCTCCATTAAAACTTACCTCCCACTTGACTTGTCAGTCAAGCCTACTGTACCTAATAACCTTGCTCTTATTCACATTTACTCTCAGCTTTCTTCTTTCACACACTTTACCAAGCTCAGTCACCAGCTTCTGCAGTTTTTCACTCAAATCAGCCACCAGCGCTATATCATCAGGGAACAACAACTGACTCACTTCCCAAGCTCTCTTGTTCACAATAGACTGCATACTTGCCCCTCTTTCCAAAACTCTTGCATTTAGCTCCTTAACAACCCCATCCATAAACAAATTTAACATACATGGAGACGTCACGCACCTTTGCTGGAAAGCAACATTCACTGAGAGCCAATCACTTTCCTCTCTTCCTACTCGTACACTTGCCTTACATCCTCGATAAAAACTTTTCACTGTTTCTAACAACTTACCTCCCACACCATATATTCTTAATAACTTCCACAGAGCATCTCTATCAACTCTATCATATGCCTTCTCCAGATCCATAAATGCTATATACAAATCCATTTGCTTTTCTAAGTATTTCACACAACATTTTTCAAAGCAAACACCTGATCCACACATCCTCTACCACTTCTGAAACCACACTGCTCTTCCCCAATCTGATGCTCTGTACATGCCTTCACCCTCTCAATCAATACCCTCTCATATAATTTCCCAGGAATACTCAACAAACTTATACCTCTGTAATTTGAGCACTCACTCTTATCCCCTTTGCTTTTGCACAATGGCACTATGCAAGCATTCCGCCAATCCTCAGGCACCTCACCATGAGTCATACATACATTAAATAACCTTACCAACCAGTCAACAATACAGTCGCCCCCTTTTTTAATAAATACCACTGCAATAACATCCAAACCCGCTGCCTTGCCGGCTTTTATCTTCCGCAAAGCTTTTACTACCTCTTCTCTGTTTACCAAATCATTCTCCCTAACCCTCTCACTTTGCACACCACCTCGACCAAAACACCCTATATCTGCCACTCTATCATGAAACACATTCAACAAACCTTCAAAATACTCACTCCATCTTCTCACATCACCACTACTTGTTATCACCTTCCCATTAGCCCCATTCACTGATGTTCCCATTTGTTCCCTCCTGCCTCTTTCTTTTATACATCTCCCAGTTATTTGCATTTTTCCCCGTAAAAATCGTCCAGATGCCTCTCTCTTCTCTTTCACTGATAATCGTACTTCTCCATCCCACCACTCACTACCCTTTCTAATCTGCCCATCTCCCACGCTTCCCATGCCACAAGCATCTTTTACACAAGCCATCACAGCTTCCCTAAATACATCCCATTACACCCCCACCCCCTTTATGTCCTTTGTTCTCACCTTTTTTCCATTCTGTAATCAGTCTCTCCTGGTACTTGCTCACACAAGTCTCCTTCCCAAGCGCACTTACTCTCACCACTCTCTTCACCCCAACATTCTCTCTTCTTTTCTGAAAACCTCTACAAATCTTCACCTTCGCCTCCACAAGATAATGATCAGACATTCCTCCAGTTGCACCCCTCAGCACATTAACATCCAAAAGTCTCTCTCTCGCACGCCTATCAATCAACACGTAATCCAATAATGCTCTCTGGCCATCTCTCTTACTTACATACGTAGTTTTATGTATATATCTCTTTTCAAAACAGGTATTCTCAATCACCATTCCTTTTTCAGCACATAATCTAGAAGCTCTTCACCATTTCCATTTACAACACTGAACACCCATGTACACCAATTATTCCCTCAACTGCCACATTACTCACCTTTGCATTCAAATCACCCATCACTATAACCCGGTCTCGTGCATCAAAACTACTAACACACTCACTCAGCTGCTCCCAAAACACTTGCCTCTCATGATCTTTCTTCTCATGCCCAGGTGCATATGCACCAATAATCACCCATCTCTCTCCAACCACTTTCATTTTTACCCATATCAATCTAGAGTTTACTTTCGTACACTCTATACATACTCCCACCACTCCTGTTTTAGGAGTAGTGCTACTCCTTCTCTTGCTCTTGTCCTCTCACTAACCCCTGACTTTACTCCCAAGACATTCCCAAACCACTCTTCCCTTTTACCCTTTAGCTTCGTTTCACCCAGAGCCAAAACATCCAGGTTCCTTTCCTCAAACATACTACCTATCTCTCCTTTTTTCTCATCTTGGTTACATCCACACACATTTAGACACCCGAATCTGAGCCTTCGAGGAGGATGAGCACTCCACGCGTGACTCCTTCTTCTGTTTCCCCGTATAGAAAGTTAAAATACAAGGAGGGGAGGGTTTCTAGCCCCCCGCTCCTATTTCCTTTAGTCGCCTTCTACGACACGTGAGGAATGCGTGGAAAGTATTCTTTCTCCCCTATCCCCAGCGATAGAGGATATATATTTTGTTGCTGTCTCCCGCGTTAGCGAAGTAGCGCAAGGAAACAGACGAAAGAATGGCCAAATCCACCCACATACACATGTTTATACATAAATGCCCACACACGCACAGATATATACGTATACATCTAAAAGTATACATATATATACGTGCATAGACATAAACATATATACACATATACTTATTCATACTTGCTGCCTTCATCCATTCCCGTAGCTACTCCGCCACACATGAAATGGCACCTCACCCCCCCTTCCCTCGCTCGTTCGAGATAGCGTTATTAAAAGATAACAAAGGCCACATTCGTCCACACTCAGTCTCTAGCTCTCGTGTGTAATGCACCAAAACCACAGCTCCCTTTCAACATCCAGGCCCCACAAAACTTTCCATGGTTTACCCCAGACGCTTCACATACCCTGGTTCAATCCACTGACAGCACGTCCACCCCGGTATACCACATCATTCCAATTAAATCTTTTCCTTGAATGTCTTTCACCCTCCTGCATGTTCAGGCCCTGATCGCTTAAAATCTTTTTCACTCCATCTTTCCACCTCCAATTTGGTCTCCCACTTTTCCTTGTTCCCTCCACCTCTGACACATATCCTTTTGGTCAATCTTTCCTCACTCATTCTCTCCATGTGACCAAACCATTTCAATACATCCTCTTCTGCTCTCTCAACCACACTCTTTTTATTACCACATATCTCTCTTACCCTTTCATTACTTTCTAGATCAAACCACCTCACACCACACATTGTCCTCAAACATCTCATATTCAACATATCCACCCTCCTCCGCGCAACCCTATCTATAGCCCACGCCTCGCAACCATATAACATTGTTGGAACCACTATTCCTTCAAACATACCCATTTTTGCTTTCCGAGATAATGTTCTCACCTTCCACACATTCTTCAACGCCCCCAGAACCTTCGCCCCCTCCCGGACCCTGTGACTCACTTCCGCTTCCATGGTTCCATCCGCTGCTAAATCCACTCCCAGATATGTAAATCTAATATATATTGGTGGAAAATTGTATATTACCACTGTATAAATGCAAGGAGGATAAAGGTAAATGTTCAAATTACGGAGGTATAAATTTGCCAAGTATACCTGGCCAGTTGTATGGGAGAGTGGTAATTAAGAGGACGAAAGCATGTACAAAGCATTAGAACGGGGAAGAGCAGTTTGGTTTCAGAAGTGGTAGAGGATGTGTGGATCAGGTGTTTGCTTTGAAGAATGTATGTGAGAAATACATAGAAGAGCAAATGGATTTGTATGTAGCATTTATGGATCTGGAGAAGGCATATGATAGAGTTGATAGAGATGCTCTGTGGAAGGTATTAAGAATATATGGTGTGGAAGGCAAGTTGTTAGAAGCAGTGAAAAGTTTTTTTTCACCTAGGATGTAAGGCATATGTACGAGGAAAGTGATTGGTTCTCAGTGAATGTAGGTTTGCGGCAGGGGTGTGTGATGTCTCCATGGTTGTTTAATATGTTTATGGATGGGGTTGTTAGGGAGGTGAATGTAAGAGTTTTGGAAAGAGGGGTAAGTAAGCAGTCGGTTGTGGATGAAAGGGCTTGGGAAGTGAGTCAGTTGTTGTTCGCTGATGATACAGCGCTGGTCGCCGATTCGGGTGAGAAACTGCAGAAGCTGGTGACTGAGTTTGGCATAGTGTGTGAAAGAAGAGAGCTGAGAGTAAATGTGAATAAGAGCAAGGTTATTAGGTACAGTAGGGTTGAGGGAGAAGTCAATTGAGAGGTAAGTTTGAATGGAGAAAAACTGGAGGAAGTGAAGTGTTTTAGATATCTGGGAGTGGATTTGGCAGCGGATGGAACCATGGAAGCGGAAGTGAATCATAGGGTGGGGGAGGGGGCTAAAGTTCTGGGAGCGTTGAAGAATGTGTGGAAGTCGAGAAAGTTATCTTGGAAAGCAAAAATAGGTATGTTTAAAGGAATAGTGGTTCCAACAATGTTATATGGTTGCGAGGCGTGGGCTATAGATAGAGTTGTGCGGAGGAAGGTGGATGTGCTGGAAATGAGATGTTTGAGGACAATATGTGGTGTGAAGTGGTTTGATCGAGCAAGGAATGAAAGGGTAAGAGATGTGTGGTAATAAAAAGTGTGTGTTTGAGAAAGCAGAAGAAGGTGTTTTGAAATGGTTTGGTCACATGGAGAGAATGAGTGAGGAAAGATTGACAAAGAGGTTATATATGTTAGAGGTGGAGGGAACGAGAAGTGGGAGACCAAATTGGAGGTGGAAAGATGAAGTGAAAAAGATTCTGAGTGATCGGGACCTGAACATGCAGGAGGGTGAAAGGCGTGCAAGGAATAGAGTGAATTGGAACGATGTGGTATACCGGAGTCGACGTGCTGTCAATGGATTGAACCAGGGCATGTGAAACGTCTGGGGTAAAGCATGGAAAGTTTTGTGGGGCCTGGATGTGGAAAGGGAGCTGTGGTTTCGGTGCTTATACATGACAGCTAGAGACTGAGTGTGAACGAATGTGGCGTTTGTTGTCTTTTCCTAGCGCTACTTCGCGCACAGGTGGGGGGAGAGGGCTGTCAATTCATGTGTGGCGGGGTGGCGACGGGAATGAATAAGGGCAGACAGTATGAATTATGTACATGTGTATATATGTATATGTCTGTGTGTGTATACGTTGAGATGTATAGTATTGTATATGTGCGTGTGTGGACGTGAAAGTATATACGTGTGTATGTGGGTGGGTTGGGCCGTTCTTTCGTCCGTTTCCTTGCGTTACCTCGCTACCACGGGAGACAGCGACAAAGTATAATGAAAATAATAATAATAGTAATAATACACAAACACACACACACACACACACACACATACACACACACACACACACACACATATATATATATATATATATATATATATATATATATATATATATATTTTTTTTTTTTTTTTTTTCATACTATCCGCCATTTCCCGCGACAGCGAGGTAGCGTTAAGAACAGAGGACTGGGCCTTTGAGGAAATATCCTCACCTGGCCCTCTTCTCTGTTCCTTCTTTTGGAAAATTAAAAAAGAAAAAAGAAAAAAAAAAAAACGAGAGGGGAGGATTTCCAGCCCCCCGCTCCCTTCCCTTTTAGTCGCCTTCTACGACACGCAGGGAATACGTGGGAAGTATTCTTTCTCCCCTATCCCCAGGGATAAAATATATATATATATATATATATATATATATATATATATATATATATATATATATATATATAGGTTTTGGACAATCACATGTTTACCAAATGGCGTCCTAGCTTCGTCTCTTCGATGTATATCAACTGACTTAAATTTCTCTCTTGTGTCTCCCCTGATGATGTGGTTATTACACGAAAGTGCACTTGGGAACTTTTCGTGTTTCATTTTCCACGTGGACTCATAGGAATATATATATATATATATATATATATATATATATATATATATATATATATATATATATATATATATAGTGTGTGTGTGTGGGATAAAAGCTGTTAGCAACAGTGAAGAGTTTCTGTGTTGGTGATTGGTTCCCAGTGAATGTCGGTCTGGGGCAGGGGTATGTGATGTCCCCATGGTTGTTTGATTATGGATGGGGTGGTTAGGGAGGTGAATGCAAGAGTTTTGGAGAGGGGAGGCAAGTATGCAGCTTGGAAAGGATGGGTGAGAGTGGGTATGGGAAGTGAGTCAGTTGTTCGCTGATGATACATCGCTGTTGGCTTATTCTGGTGAGAATCTGCAGAAGCTGGTGACTGAGTTTGGTAAAGTGTGTGAAAGAAGAAAGTTTAGGATTGTAAATGAAAACAAGGTTATGAGGTCCAGCAGGGTTGAAGGAGAGGTTCGTTGTGATGTGATGCTCTGTACTTGGGCTCACTGTCTCAATTACTACCCTCCCACTCCACTGACCAGGTGTGCTCAACAAACCTGTACTAAAGTAGTTTGAACACTCACCTCTCTATATCCCCTTTGCCTTTGTACAATACCTGAGGGTTGGCATTCCGCCAACCCTCAGGCACCTTACCATGATCCATACATACATACATAACTATTCAATCAACAAGACAGTCACCCCTGAGAGAAAGAGAAAGTTCAAAGGTAAAGGGGAAGAATGGTTTGGAAATGTCGTAGGAATAAGTTAGGGGTTGGTAAGAGGACAAGAGCTTAGGAATGGGTAGCACTACTCCTGAAGCAGGAGTTGTAGGAGTATGTGAAAGAGTGTAAGGAAGTAAATTCATTTTTCATGTTATGGAGGGCTTTCAGCAGCTCTTTTTCTTTACCAAACCACTCTTCATAACTCTCGCACTTCACACACCATTCTGACCCAAACATCCTATATCGAACACCATATCATCAAAAAAAATCAACAGTCCTTCAGTATACTCACTCCATCTCCTCACTCCATCACTACCTGCCACCACTTCCGAATTTAACCCCTTCACTGATGTTACCATTTGTTCTCTTGTTTTCTGCACATGATCAACCATCTTCCTAAACATCTTATTCTTACTAAAGTTCACTGACACTCTCTCACCCAACCTCATTTGCCCTTAATATATTGGCAAGACAATAAGGCAACTCAGGGCATATACTTTTGAACACAATGGTCATACAAATATCATGAACCAGCCACAAAATCACTCGCCTTCCTCTGCTGTTCATGAACATGCACATATGCTGGAGTATCTTATATATGAGGCCAGTGTGTGGCTGCCTCTGTGGTATGTGTGGCTGCCTGCCTGTGGTGTGTGTGGCTACCTCTGTGGTGTGTGTGGCTGCCTCTGTGGTGTGTGTGGCTGCCTCTGTGGTGTGTGTGGCTGCCTCTGTGTTGTGTGTGGCTGGGTCTGTCTTGTGTGTGGCTGCCCCTGTGTTGTGTGTGGCTGCCTCTGTGGTGTGTGTGGCTGCCTCTGTGTTGTATGTGGCTGCCTCTGTGTTGTGTGTGGCTGCCTATGTGTTGTGTGTGGCTGCCTATGTGTTGTGTGTGGCTGCCTCTGTGTTGTGTGTGGCTGCCTCTGTGTTGGGTGTGGCTGCCTCTGTGTTGTGTGTGGCTGCCTCTGTGGTGTGTGTGGCTGCCTCTGTGTTGTGTATGGCTGCCTCTGTGTTGTGTGTGGCTGCCTCTGTGTTATGTGTGGCTGCCTCTGTGGTGTGTGTGACTGCCTCTGTGTTGTGTGCGGCTGCCTGCCTGTGTTGTGCGTGGCTGCCTCTGTGGTGTGTGTGGCTGCCTCTGTGTTGTGTGTGGCTGCCTACCTGTGTTGTGTGTGGCTGCCTCTGTGTTGTGTGTGTCGCTGCCTCTGTGTTGTGTGTGGCTGCCTGCCTGTGTTGTGTGTGGATGCCTGCCTGTGTTGTGTGTGGCTCCCTCTGTGTTGTGTGTGGCTGCCTGCCTGTGTTGTGTGTGGCTGCCTGCCTGTGTTGTGTGTGGTTGCCTCTGTGTTGTGTGTGGCTGCCTCTGTGTTGTGTGTGGCTGCCTCTGTGTTGTGTGTGGCTGCCTCTGTGTTGTGTGTGGCTGCCTGCCTGTGTTGTGTGTGGCTGCCTGCCTGTGTTGTGTGTGGCTGCCTGCATGTGTTGTGTGTGGCTGCCTGCATGTGTTGTGTGTGGCTGCCTGCCTGTGTTGTGTGTGGGTGCCTCTGTGTTGTGTGTGGCTGCCTGCCTGTGTTGTGTGTGGCTGCCTGCCTGTGTTGTGTGTGGCTGCCTGCCTGTGTTGTGTGTGGCTGCCTGCCTGTGTTGTGTGTGGCTGCCTGCCTGTGTTGTGTGTGGCTGCCTGCCTGTGTTGTGTGTGGCTGCCTGCCTGTGTTGTGTGTGGCTGCCTCTGTGTTGTGTGTGGCTGCCTCTGTGTTGTGTGTGGCTGCCTGCCTGTGTTCTGTGTGGCTGCCTGCCTGTGTTGTGTGTGGCTGCCTCTGTCTTGTGTGTGGCTGCCTTAGTGTTGTGTGTGGCTGCCAGCCTGTGTTGTGTATGGCTGCCTCTGTGTTGTGTGTGGCTGAATCTGGGTTGTGTGTGGCTGCCTGCCTGTGTTGTGTGTGGCTGCCTGCCTGTGTTGTGTGTGGCTGCCTCTGTCTTGTGTGTGGCTGCCTTTGTGTTGTGTGTGGCTGCCTCCCTGTGTTGTGTGTGGCTGCCTCTGTGTTGTGTGTGGCTGCCTCTGTGTTGTGTGTGGCTGCCTGCCTGTGTTGTGTGTGGCTGCCTGACTGTGGTGTGTGTGGCTGCCTGCCTGTGTTGGGTGTGGCTGCCTCTGTGTTGTGTGTGGCTGCCTGCGTGTGTTGTGTGTGGCTGCCTCTGTGTTGTGTGTGGCTGCCTGCCTGTGTTGTGTGTGGCTGCCTGCCTGTGTTGTGTGTGGCTGCCTGCCTGTGTTGTGTGTGGCTGCCTCTGTGTTGTGTGTGGCTGCTAGCCTGTAGTGTGTGTGGCTGCCTCTGTGTTGTGTGTGGCTGCCTGCCTGTGTTGTGTGTGGCTCCCTCTATGGTGTGTGTGGCTGCCTCTGTGTTGTGTGTGGCTGCCTGCGCGTGTTGTGTGTGACTGCCTCTGTGTTGTGTGTGGCTGCCTCTGTGTTGTGTGTGGCTGCCTGCCTGTGTTGTGTGTGGCTGCCTGCCTGTGTTGTGTGTGGCTGCCTCTGTCTTGTGTGTGGCTGCCTTTGTGTTGTGTGTGGCTGCCTGCCTGTGTTGTGTGTGGCTGCCTGCCTGTGTTGTGTGTGGCTGCCTCTGTGTTGTGTGTGGCTGCCTCTGTGTTGTGTGTGGCTGCCTGCCTGTGTTGTGTGTGGCTGCCTGCCTGTGTTGTGTGTGGCTGCCTCTGTCTTGTGTGTGGCTGCCTTTGTGTTGTGTGTGGCTGCCTGCCTGTGTTGTGTGTGGCTGCCTCTGTGTTGTGTGTGGCTGCCTCTGTGTTGTGTGTGGCTGCCTGCATGTGTTGTGTGTGGCTGCCTGCCTGTGGTGTGTGTGGCTGCCTGCCTGTGTTGTGTGTGGCTGCCTCTGTGGTGTGTGTGGCTGCCTCTATGTTGTGTGTGGCAGCCTGCCTGTGTTTTGTGTGGCTGCCTCTGTGTTGTGTGTGGCTGCCTCTGTGTTGTGTGTGGCTGCCTGCCTGTGTTTTGTGTGGCTGCCTGCCTGTGTTGTGTGTGGCTGCCTCTGTGTTGTGTGTGGCTGCCTGCGTGTGGTGTGTGTGGGTGCCTCTGTGTTGTGTGTGGCTGCCTCTGTGTTGTGTGTGGCTGCCACTGTGTTGTGTGTGGCTGCTTCTGTGTTGTGTGTGGCTGC
This sequence comes from Panulirus ornatus, assembly GCF_036320965.1. NCBI lineage: Eukaryota > Metazoa > Arthropoda > Malacostraca > Decapoda > Palinuridae > Panulirus > Panulirus ornatus. The sequence continues at coordinate 4,630,316 of NC_092260.1, forward strand.
CTGCCTGTGTTGTGTGTGGCTGCCTCTGTGGTGTGTGTGGCTGCCTCTGTGTTGTGTGTGGCTGCCTCTGTGGTGTGTGTGGCTGCCTGCCTGTGTTGTGTGTGGCTGCCTCTGTGGTGTGTGTGGCTGCCTCTGTGGTGTGTGTGGCTGCCTCTGTGTTGTGTGTAGCTGCCTCTGTGTTGTGTGTGGCTGCCTCTGTGGTGTGTGTGGCTGCCTCTGTGTTGTGTGTGGCTGCCTCTGTGTTGTGTGTGGCTGCCTCTGTGTTGTGTGTGGCTGCCTCTGTGGTGTGTGTGGCTGCCTCTGTGTTGTGTGTGGCTGCCTCTGTGTTGTGTGTGGCTGCCTCTGTGTTGTGTGTGGCTGCCTCTGTGTTGTGTGTGGCTGCCTCTGTGTTGTGTGTGGCTGCCTCTGTGTTGTGTGTGGCTGCCTCTGTGTTGTGTGTGGCTGCCTCTGTGTTGTGTGTGGCTGCCTGCCTGTGTTGTGTGTGGCTGCCTCTGTGTTGTGTGTGGCTGCCTCTGTGTTGTGTGTGGCTGCCTCTGTGTTGTGTGTGGCTGCCTGCCTGTGTTGTGTGTGGCTGCCTCTGTGTTGTGTGTGGCTGCCTCTGTGTTGTGTGTGGCTGCCTCTGTGTTGTGTGTGGCTGCCTCTGTGTTGTGTGTGGCTGCCTCTGTGTTGTGTGTGGCTGCCTCTGTGTTGTGTGTGGCTGCCTGCCTGTGTTGTGTGTGGCTGCCTCTGTGTTGTGTGTGGCTGCCTCTGTGTTGTGTGTGGCTGCCTCTGTGTTGTGTGTGGCTGCCTCTGTGTTGTGTGTGGCTGCCTGCTGTGTTGTGTGTGGCTGCCTCTGTGTTGTGTGTGGCTGCCTCTGTGTTGTGTGTGGCTGCCTCTGTGTTGTGTGTGGCTGCCTCTGTGTTGTGTGTGGCTGCCTCTGTGTTGTGTGTGGCTGCCTCTGTGTTGTGTGTGGCTGCCTCTGTGTTGTGTGTGGCTGCCTCTGTGTTGTGTGTGGCTGCCTCTGTGTTGTGTGTGGCTGCCTCTGTGTTGTGTGTGGCTGCCTCTGTGTTGTGTGTGGCTGCCTGCTGTGTTGTGTGTGGCTGCCTCTGTGTTGTGTGTGGCTGCCTCTGTGTTGTGTGTGGCTGCCTCTGTGTTGTGTGTGGCTGCCTCTGTGTTGTGTGTGGCTGCCTCTGTGTTGTGTGTGGCTGCCTCTGTGTTGTGTGTGGCTGCCTCTGTGGTGTGTGTGGCTGCCTGCCTCTGGTGTGTGTGGCTGCCTGCCTGTGTTGTGTGTGGCTGCCTCTGTGTTGTGTGTGGCTGCCTCTGTGTTGTGTGTGGCTGCCTGCCTGTGTTGTGTGTGGCTGCCTCTGTGTTGTGTGTGGCTGCCTCTGTGTTGTGTGTGTGGCTGCCTGCTGTGTGTGTGTGGCTGCCTGCCTGTGTTGTGTGTGGCTGCCTCTTGTGTGTTGTGGCTGCCTCTGTGTTGTGTGTGGCTGCCTCTGTGGTGTGTGTGGCTGCCTCTGTGTTGTGTGTGGCTGCCTCTGTGTTGTGTGTGGCTGCCTCTGTGTTGTGTGTGGCTGCCTGCCTGTGTTGTGTGTGGCTGCCTCTGTGTTGTGTGTGGCTGCCTCTGTGTTGTGTGTGGCTGCCTCTGTGTTGTGTGTGGCTGCCTCTGTGTTGTGTGTGGCTGCCTCCTGTGTTGTGTGTGGCTGCCTCTGTGTTGTGTGTGGCTGCCTCTGTGTTGTGTGTGGCTGCCTGCCTGTGTTGTGTGTGGCTGCCTCTGTGTTGTGTGTGGCTGCCTCTGTGTTGTGTGTGGCTGCCTCTGTGTTGTGTGTGGCTGCCTCTGTGTTGTGTGTGGCTGCCTCTGTGTTGTGTGTGGCTGCCTCTGTGTTGTGTGTGGCTGCCTCTGTGTTGTGTGTGGCTGCCTGCTGTGTTGTGTGTGGCTGCCTGCTGTGTTGTGTGTGGCTGCCTGCCTGTGTTGTGTGTGGCTGCCTCTGTGTTGTGTGTGGCTGCCTGCCTGTGTTGTGTGTGGCTGCCTCTGTGTTGTGTGTGGCTGCCTGCCTGTGTTGTGTGTGGCTGCCTCTGTGTTGTGTGTGGCTGCCTCTGTGTTGTGTGTGGCTGCCTCTGTGTTGTGTGTGGCTGCCTCTGTGTTGTGTGTGGCTGCCTCTGTGTTGTGTGTGGCTGCCTCTGTGTTGTGTGTGGCTGCCTCTGTGTTGTGTGTGGCTGCCTGCCTGTGTTGTGTGTGGCTGCCTGCCTGTGTTGTGTGTGGCTGCCTCTGTGTTGTGTGTGGCTGCCTCTGTGTTGTGTGTGGCTGCCTGCCTGTGTTGTGTGTGGCTGCCTGCCTGTGTTGTGTGTGGCTGCCTCTGTGTTGTGTGTGGCTGCCTCTGTGTTGTGTGTGGCTGCCTCTGTGTTGTGTGTGGCTGCCTCTGTGTTGTGTGTGGCTGCCTCTGTGTTGTGTGTGGCTGCCTCTGTGTTGTGTGTGGCTGCCTCTGTGTTGTGTGTGGCTGCCTGCCTGTGTTGTGTGTGGCTGCCTCTGTGTTGTGTGTGGCTGCCTCTGTGTTGTGTGTGGCTGCCTCTGTGTTGTGTGTGGCTGCCTCTGTGTTGTGTGTGGCTGCCTCTGTGTTGTGTGTGGCTGCCTGCCTGTGTTGTGTGTGGCTGCCTCTGTGTTGTGTGTGGCTGCCTGCCTGTGTTGTGTGTGGCTGCCTCTGTGTTGTGTGTGGCTGCCTCTGTGTTGTGTGTGGCTGCCTCTGTGTTGTGTGTGGCTGCCTCTGTGTTGTGTGTGGCTGCCTCTGTGTGTGTGTGGCTGCCTCTGTGTTGTGTGTGGCTGCCTCTGTGTTGTGTGTGGCTGCCTCTGTGTTGTGTGTGGCTGCCTGCCTGTGTTGTGTGTGGCTGCCTCTGTGTTGTGTGTGGCTGCCTCTGTGTTGTGTGTGGCTGCCTCTGTGTTGTGTGGCTGCCTCTGTGTTGTGTGTGGCTGCCTCTGTGTGTGTGTGGCTGCCTCTGTGTTGTGTGTGGCTGCCTCTGTGGTGTGTGTGGCTGCCTGCCTGTGTTGTGTGTGGCTGCCTCTGTGGTGTGTGTGGCTGCCTGCCTGTGTTGTGTGTGGCTGCCTCTGTGTTGTGTGTGGCTGCCTCTGTGTTGTGTGTGGCTGCCTCTGTGTTGTGTGTGGCTGCCTCTGTGTTGTGTGTGGCTGCCTGCCTGTGTTGTGTGTGGCTGCCTCTGTGTTGTGTGTGGCTGCCTCTGTGTTGTGTGTGGCTGCCTGCCTGTGTTGTGTGTGGCTGCCTCTGTGTTGTGTGTGGCTGCCTCTGTGTTGTGTGTGGCTGCCTCTGTGTTGTGTGTGGCTGCCTCTGTGTTGTGTGTGGCTGCCTGCCTGTGTTGTGTGTGGCTGCCTCTGTGTTGTGTGTGGCTGCCTCTGTGTTGTGTGTGGCTGCCTCTGTGTTGTGTGTGGCTGCCTCTGTGTTGTGTGTGGCTGCCTCTGTGTTGTGTGTGGCTGCCTCCTGTGTTGTGTGTGGCTGCCTCTGTGTTGTGTGTGGCTGCCTCTGTGTTGTGTGTGGCTGCCTCTGTGTTGTGTGTGGCTGCCTCTGTGTTGTGTGTGGCTGCCTCTGTGTTGTGTGGCTGCCTCTGTGTGTGTGTGGCTGCCTCTGTGTTGTGTGTGGCTGCCTCTGTGTTGTGTGTGGCTGCCTCTGTGTTGTGTGTGGCTGCCTCCTGTGTTGTGTGTGGCTGCCTCTGTGTTGTGTGTGGCTGCCTCTGTGTTGTGTGTGGCTGCCTCTGTGTTGTGTGTGGCTGCCTCTGTGTTGTGTGTGGCTGCCTCTGTGTTGTGTGTGGCTGCCTCTGTGTTGTGTGTGGCTGCCTCTGTGTTGTGTGTGGCTGCCTCTGTGTTGTGTGTGGCTGCCTCTGTGTTGTGTGTGGCTGCCTGCTGTGTTGTGTGTGGCTGCCTCTGTGTTGTGTGTGGCTGCCTCTGTGTTGTGTGTGGCTGCCTCTGTGTGTGTGTGCTGCCTCTGTGTGTGTGGCTGCCTCTGTGTTGTGTGTGGCTGCCTCTGTGTTGTGTGTGGCTGCCTGCTGTGTTGTGTTGTGGCTGCCTCTGTGTTGTGTGTGGCTGCCTGCCTGTGTTGTGTGTGGCTGCCTCTGTGTTGTGTGTGGCTGCCTCTGTGTTGTGTGTGGCTGCCTCTGTGTTGTGTGTGGCTGCCTCTGTGTTGTGTGTGGCTGCCTCTGTGGTGTGTGTGGCTGCCTCTGTGTTGTGTGTGGCTGCCTCTGTGTTGTGTGTGGCTGCCTCTGTGTTGTGTGTGGCTGCCTCTGTGTTGTGTGTGGCTGCCTCTGTGTGTGTGTGGCTGCCTCTGTGGTATGTGTGGCTGCCTCTGTGGTGTGTGTGGCTGCCTCTGTGTTGTGTGTGGCTGCCTCTGTGTTGTGTGTGGCTGCCTCTGTGTTGTGTGTGGCTGCCTCTGTGTTGTGTGTGGCTGCCTCTGTGTTGTGTGTGGCTGCCTCTGTGTTGTGTGTGGCTGCCTCTGTGTTGTGTGTGGCTGCCTCTGTGTTGTGTGTGGCTGCCTCTGTGTTGTGTGTGGCTGCCTCTGTGTTGTGTGTGGCTGCCTCTGTGTTGTGTGTGGCTGCCTCTGTGTTGTGTGTGGCTGCCTCTGTGTTGTGTGTGGCTGCCTCTGTGTTGTGTGTGGCTGCCTCTGTGTTGTGTGTGGCTGCCTCTGTGTTGTGTGTGGCTGCCTCTGTGTTGTGTGTGGCTGCCTCTGTGTTGTGTGTGGCTGCCTCTGTGTTGTGTGTGGCTGCCTGCCTGTGTTGTGTGTGGCTGCCTCTGTGTTGTGTGTGGCTGCCTCTGTGTTGTGTGTGGCTGCCTCTGTGTTGTGTGTGGCTGCCTCTGTGTTGTGTGTGGCTGCCTCTGTGTTGTGTGTGGCTGCCTCTGTGTTGTGTGTGGCTGCCTCTGTGTTGTGTGTGGCTGCCTCTGTGTTGTGTGTGGCTGCCTCTGTGTTGTGTGTGGCTGCCTCTGTGTTGTGTGTGGCTGCCTCTGTGTTGTGTGTGGCTGCCTCTGTGTTGTGTGTGGCTGCCTCTGTGTTGTGTGTGGCTGCCTCTGTGTTGTGTGTGGCTGCCTCTGTGTTGTGTGTGGCTGCCTCTGTGTTGTGTGTGGCTGCCTCTGTGTTGTGTGTGGCTGCCTCTGTGTTGTGTGTGGCTGCCTCTGTGTTGTGTGTGGCTGCCTCTGTGTTGTGTGTGGCTGCCTCTGTGTTGTGTGTGGCTGCCTCTGTGTTGTGTGTGGCTGCCTCTGTGTTGTGTGTGGCTGCCTCTGTGTTGTGTGTGGCTGCCTCTGTGTTGTGTGTGGCTGCCTCTGTGTTGTGTGTGGCTGCCTCTGTGTTGTGTGTGGCTGCCTCTGTGTTGTGTGTGGCTGCCTCTGTGTTGTGTGTGGCTGCCTCTGTGTTGTGTGTGGCTGCCTCTGTGTTGTGTGTGGCTGCCTCTGTGTTGTGTGTGGCTGCCTCTGTGTTGTGTGTGGCTGCCTCTGTGTTGTGTGTGGCTGCCTCTGTGTTGTGTGTGGCTGCCTCTGTGTTGTGTGTGGCTGCCTCTGTGTTGTGTGTGGCTGCCTCTGTGTTGTGTGTGGCTGCCTCTGTGTTGTGTGTGGCTGCCTCTGTGTTGTGTGTGGCTGCCTCTGTGTTGTGTGTGGCTGCCTCTGTGTTGTGTGTGGCTGCCTCTGTGTTGTGTGTGGCTGCCTCTGTGTTGTGTGTGGCTGCCTGCCTGTGTTGTGTGTGGCTGCCTCTGTGTTGTGTGTGGCTGCCTCTGTGTTGTGTGTGGCTGCCTCTGTGTTGTGTGTGGCTGCCTCTGTGTTGTGTGTGGCTGCCTCTGTGTTGTGTGTGGCTGCCTCTGTGTTGTGTGTGGCTGCCTCTGTGTTGTGTGTGGCTGCCTCTGTGGTGTGTGTGGCTGCCTCTGTGTTGTGTGTGGCTGCCTCTGTGTTGTGTGTGGCTGCCTGCCTGTGTTGTGTGTGGCTGCCTCTGTGTTGTGTGTGGCTGCCTCTGTGGTGTGTGTGGCTGCCTCTGTGTTGTGTGTGGCTGCCTGCCTGTCTATTGTATGGCTGCCTCTGTGTTGTGTGTGGCTGCCTCTGTGTTGTGTGTGGCTGTCTGCCTGTGTTGTGTGTGGCTGCCTCTGTGTTGTGTGTGGCTGCCTGCCTGTGTTGTGTGTGGCTGCCTCTGTGGTGTGTGTGGCTGCCTCTGTGGTGTGTGTGGCTGCCTGTCTGTGTTGTGTGTGGCTGCCTCTGTGGTGTGTGTGGCTGCCTCTGTGTTGTGTGTGGCTGCCTCTGTGGTGTGTGTGGCTGCCTGCCTGTGTTGTGTGTGGCTGCCTCTGTGTTGTGTGTGGCTGCCTCTGTGTTGTGTGTGGCTGCCTGCCTGTTTTGTGTGTGGCTGCCTCTGTGTTGTGTGTGGCTGCCTCTGTGTTGTGTATGGCTGCCTCTGTGTTGTGTGCGGCTGCCTGTGTGATGTGTGTGGCTGCCTGCCTGTGTTGTGTGTGGCTGCCTCTGTGTTGTGTGTGGCTGCCTCTGTGTTGTGTGTGGCTGCCTCTGTGGTGTGTGTGGCTGCCTCTGTGTTGTGTTTGGCGGCCTCTGTGTTGTGTGAGGCTGCCTGCCTGTGTTGTGTGTGGCTGCCTCTGTGTTGTGTGTGGCTGCCTCTGTGGTGTGTGTGGCTGCCTCTGTGGTGTGTGTCGCTGCCTCTGTGGTGTGTGTGGCTGCCTGCCTGTCTTTTGTATGGCTGCCTCTGTGTTGTGTGTGGCTGCCTCTGTGTTGTGTGTGATTGTCTGCCTGTGTTGTGTGTGGCTGCCTCTGTGGTGTGTGTTGCTGCCTGCCTGTGTTGTGTGTGGCTGCCTCTGTGGTGTGTGTGGCTGCCTCTGTGTTGTGTGTGGCTGCCTCTGTGTTGTGTGTGGCTGCCTCTGTGTTGTGTGTGGCTGCCTCTGTGTTGTGTGTGGCTGCCTCTGTGTTGTGTGTGGCTGCCTCTGTGTTGTGTGTGGCTGCCTCTGTGTTGTGTGTGGCTGCCTCTGTGGTGTGTGTGGCTGCCTCTGTGTGTGTGTGGCTGCCTCTGTGTTGTGTGTGGCTGCCTCTGTGTTGTGTGTGGCTGCCTGCCTGTGTTGTGTGTGGCTGCTTCTGTGGTGTGTGTGGCTGCCTCTGTGTTGTGTGTGGCTGCCTCTGTGTTGTGTGTGGCTGCCTCTGTGTTGTGTGTGGCTGCCTCTGTGGTGTGTGTGGCTGCCTCTGTGTTGTGTGTGGCTGCCTCTGTGGTGTGTGTGGCTGCCTCTGTGTTGTGTGTGGCTGCCTCTGTGTTGTGTGTGGCTGCCTCTGTGTTGTGTGTGGCTGCCTCTGTGTTGTGTGTGGCTGCCTCTGTGTTGTGTGTGGCTGCCTCTGTGGTGTGTGTGGCTGCCTCTGTGTTGTGTGTGGCTGCCTGCTGTGTTGTGTGTGGCTGCCTCTGTGTTGTGTGTGGCTGCCTCTGTGTTGTGTGTGGCTGCCTCTGTGTTGTGTGTGGCTGCCTCTGTGTTGTGTGTGGCTGCCTGCCTGTGTTGTGTGTGGCTGCCTCTGTGGTGTGTGTGGCTGCCTCTGTGTTGTGTGTGGCTGCCTCTGTGTTGTGTGTGGCTGCCTCTGTGTTGTGTGTGGCTGCCTCTGTGGTGTGTGTGGCTGCCTGCCTGTGTTGTGTGTGGCTGCCTCTGTGTTGTGTGTGGCTGCCTCCTGTGTTGTGTGTGGCTGCCTCTGTGGTGTGTGTGGCTGCCTCTGTGTTGTGTGTGGCTGCCTCTGTGTTGTGTGTGGCTGCCTGCTGTGTTGTGTGTGGCTGCCTCTGTGTTGTGTGTGGCTGCCTCTGTGTTGTGTGTGGCTGCCTCTGTGTTGTGTGTGGCTGCCTCCTGTGTTGTGTGTGGCTGCCTCTGTGTTGTGTGTGGCTGCCTCTGTGGTGTGTGTGGCTGCCTCTGTGTTGTGTGTGGCTGCCTGCCTGTGTTGTGTGTGGCTGCCTCTGTGTTGTGTGTGGCTGCCTCTGTGTTGTGTGTGGCTGCCTCTGTGGTGTGTGTGGCTGCCTCTGTGGTGTGTGTGGCTGCCTCTGTGTTGTGTGTGGCTGCCTGCTGTGTTGTGTGTGGCTGCCTCTGTGTTGTGTGTGGCTGCCTCTGTGTTGTGTGTGGCTGCCTCTGTGGTGTGTGTGGCTGCCTCTGTGGTGTGTGTGGCTGCCTCTGTGTTGTGTGTGGCTGCCTCTGTGTTGTGTGTGGCTGCCTCTGTGTTGTGTGTGGCTGCCTTCTGTGGTGTGTGTGGCTGCCTCTGTGTTGTGTGTGGCTGCCTTCTGTGTTGTGTGTGGCTGCCTCTGTGGTGTGTGTGGCTGCCTCTGTGGTGTGTGTGGCTGCCTCTGTGTTGTGTGTGGCTGCCTCTGTGTTGTGTGTGGCTGCCTTTGATGTGTGTGTGGCTGACTCTGTGGTGTGTGTGGCTGCCTCTGTGGTGAGTGTGGCTGCCTGTGGTGAGTGTGGCTGCTTCTGTGGTATGGTGGCTGCCCCTGTGGTGTTTGTGGTTCCTTATGTGTTGTGTATGGCTGCTTCTGTGGTGTGTGTGGCTGATCTGTTGTGTGTGACTGCCTGCCTGTGGTGTGTGTGGCTGTCTTCTGCGGTGTGTGTGGCTTCCTCTTTGTTGTGTGTGGCTGCCTCTGTGGTGTGTGGTGGTTGCTTCTGTGGTGTGTGTGGCTGCCTCTGTGGTGTGTGTGGCTGCCTCTGTGGTGTGTGTGGCCTGCCCTCTGTGGTGTGTGTGGCTGCCTCTGTGGTGTGTGGCTGCCTCCTGTGGTGTGTGTGGTTGCTTCTGTGGTGTGTGTGGCTGCCTCTGTGGTGTGTGTGGCTGCCTCTGTGTGTGTATTGGCTGCCTCTGTGGTGTGTGTGGCTTTCCTTCTGTGTTGTGTGTGGCTGCCTCTGTGTTGTGTGTGGCTGCCTCTGTGTTGTGTGTGGCTGCCTCTGTGTTGTGTGTGGCTGCCTCTGTGTTGTGTGTGGCTGCCTCTGTGTTGTGTGTGGCTGCCTCTGTGTTGTGTGTGGCTGCCTGCTGTGTGTGTGTGGCTGCCTCTGTGTTGTGTGTGGCTGCCTCTGTGGTGTGTGTGGCTGCCTCTGTGTTGTGTGTGGCTGCCTCTGTGTTGTGTGTGGCTGCCTCTGTGTTGTGTGTGGCTGCCTCTGTGTTGTGTGTGGCTGCCTCTGTGTTGTGTGTGGCTGCCTCTGTGTTGTGTGTGGCTGCCTGCCTGTGTTGTGTGTGGCTGCCTCTGTGTTGTGTGTGGCTGCCTCTGTGTTGTGTGTGGCTGCCTCTGTGTTGTGTGTGGCTGCCTCTGTGGTGTGTGTGGCTGCCTGCTGTGTTGTGTGTGGCTGCCTCTGTGTTGTGTGTGGCTGCCTCTGTGTTGTGTGTGGCTGCCTCTGTGTTGTGTGTGGCTGCCTCTGTGTTGTGTGTGGCTGCCTCTGTGTTGTGTGTGGCTGCCTCTGTGTTGTGTGTGGCTGCCTCTGTGGTGTGTGTGGCTGCCTCTGTGGTGTGTGTGGCTGCCTCTGTGGTGTGTGTGGCTGCCTCTGTGGTGTGTGTGGCTGCCTCTGCGTTGTGTGTGGCTGCCTGCCTGTGTTGTGTGTGGCTGCCTCTGTGTTGTGTGTGGCTAGCCTCTGTGGTGTGTGTGGCTGCCTCTGTGGTGTGTGTGGCTGCCTCTGTGTTGTGTGTGGCTGCCTGCCTGTGTTGTGTGTGGCTGCCTCTGTGGTGTGTGTGGCTGCCTCTGTGGTGTGTGTGGCTGCCTCTGTGGTGTGTGTGGCTGCCTGCCTGTGTTGTGTGTGGCTGCTTCAGTGGTGTGAGTGGCTGCCTCTGTGTTGTGTGTGGCTGCCTCTGTGTTGTGTGTGGCTGCCGCCTGTGTTGTGTGTGGCTGCCTCTGTGGTGTGTGTGGCTGCCTCTGTGTTGTTTGTGGCTGCCTTCTGTGTTGTGTGTGGCTGCCTCTGTGGTGTGTGTGGCTGCCTCTGTGTTGTGTGTGGCTGCTCTGTGGTGTGTGTGGCTGCCTCTGTGTGTGTGTGGCTGCCTCTGTGTTGTGTGTGGCTGCCTCTGTGTTGTGTGTGGCTGCCTCTGTGTTGTGTGTGGCTGCCTCTGTGTTGTGTGTGGCTGCCTCTGTGTTGTGTGTGGCTGCCTCTGTGTTGTGTGTGGCTGCCTCTGTGTTGTGTGTGGCTGCCTCTGTGGTGTGTGTGGCTGCCTGCCTGTGTTGTGTGTGGCTGCCTCTGTGTTGTGTGTGGCTGCCTCTGTGTTGTGTGTGGCTGCCTCTGTGTTGTGTGTGGCTGCCTCTGTGTTGTGTGTGGCTGCCTCTGTGTTGTGTGTGGGTGCCTGCTGTGTTGTGTGTGGCTGCCTCTGTGTTGTGTGTGGCTGCCTGCTGTGTTGTGTGTGGCTGCCTCTGTGTTGTGTGTGGCTGCCTGCTGTGTTGTGTGTGGGCTGCCTCTGTGGGTGTGTGGGCTTCCTCTGTGGTGTGTGTGTTTCCTCTGTGGTGTGTGTGGTCGCTTCTGTGGTGTGTGTGGCTGCCTCTGTGGTGTTGTGTGTGGCTGCCTCTGTGGTGTATCTGGCTGCCTCTGTGGTGTGTGTGGTTTCTTCTGTGGTGTGTGTGGCTGCCTCTGTGGTGTGTGTGGCTGCCTCTGTGTTGTGTGTGGCTGCCTCTGTGGTGTGTGTGGCTGCCTCTGTGTTGTGTGTGGCTGCTTCTGTTGTGTGTGTGGCTGCATCTGTGTTGTGTGTGGCTGTTTCTGCGGTGTGTGTGCCTTCCTCTGTGGTGTGTGTGGCTGCCTCTGTGGTGTGTGTGGTTGCTTCTGTGGTGTGTGGCTGCCTCTGTGGTGTGTGTCGCTGCCTCTGTGTTGTGTGTGGCTGCCTCTGTGGTGTGTGTGGCTGCCTCTGTGTTGTGTGTGGCTGCCTTTGTTGTGTGTGTGGCTGCCTCTGTGGTGTGTGTGGCTGCCTCTGTGTTGTGTGTGGCTATAGCATCCATACAACACTGCTGGGACTACTATAGCATCCATACAACACTGCTGGGACTACTATAGCATCCATAGAACACTGCTGGGACTACTATAGCATCCATACAACACTGCTAAGTCTATTATAGCATCCATACAACACTTCTGGGACTACTATAGCATCCATACAACACTGCTAGGTCTATTATAGCATCCATAGAACACTGCTGGGACTACTATAGCATCCATACAACACTGCTGGAAGTACTATAGCACCCATACAACACTGCTAGGTCTATTATAGCATCCATACAACACTGCTGGGAATACTATAGCATCCATACAACAATGCTGGGACTACTATAGCATCCATACAACATTGCTGGGACTACTATAGCATCCATACTACACTGCTGGGACTACTATAGCATCCATACAACACTGCTGGAACTACTATAGCACTATACAACACTGCTGGGACTACTATAGCATCCATACAACACTGCTGGGACTACTATAGCATCCATACAACATTGCTGGGACTACTATAGCATCCATACAACACTGCTGGGACTACTATAGCATCCATACAACACTGCTAGGTCTTTTATAGCATCCATACAACACTGCTAGGTCAATTATAGCACCCATACAACACTTCTGCGACTACTATAGCATCCATACAACACTGCTGGGACTACTATAGAATCCATACAACACTGCTGGGACTACTATAGCATCCATACAACACTGCTAGGTCTATTATAGCATCCATACAACACTTCTGGGACTACTATAGCATCCATACAACACTGCTAGGTCTATTATAGCATCCATAGAACACTGCTGGGACTACTATAGCATCCATACAACACTGATGGGACTACTATAGCATCCATACAACACTGCTAGGTCTATTATAGCATCCATACAACACTGTTGGAACTACTATAGCATCTATGCAACAATGCTGGGACAACTATAGCATCCATACAACACTGCTAGGTCTATTATAGCATCCATACATCACTGCTGGGACTATTATAGCATCCATACAACATTGCTGGGTCTAGTATAGCATCCATACAACACTGCTGGGACTACTATAGCATCCATACAACACTGCTGGGACTACTACAGCATACATACAACATTGCTGGGACTACTATAGCATCCATACAACACTGCTGGGACTACTATAGCATCCATACAACACTGCTAGGTCTTTTATAGCATCCATACAACACTGCTAGGTTTATTATAGCATCCATACACCGCTTCTGGGACTACTATAGCATCCATACAACACTGCTGGGACTATTATAGCATCTATACAACACTGCTGGGACTACTATAGCATCCATACAACACTGCTGGGACTACTATAGCATCCATACAACACTGCTGGGACTACTATAGCATCCATACAACATTGCTGGGACTACTATAACATCCATACATCATTGCTGGGACTACTATAGCATCCATACAACTCTGCTAGGTCTATTATAGCATCCACACAACACTGCTGGGACTATTATAGCATCCATACAACATTGCTGGGTCTACTATAGCATCCATACAACACTGCTGGGACTACTATAGCATCCATACAACACAGCTGGGACTACTATAGCATCCATACAACATTGCTGGGACTACTATAGCATGCATACAACATTGCTGGGACTACTATAGCATCCATACAACACTGCTGGGACTACTACAGCATCCATACAACACTGCTGGGACTACTATAGCATCCATACAACACTGCTGGGACTATTATAGCATCCATACAACACTGCAGGGACTACTATAGCATCCATACAACACTGCTAGGTCTATTATAGCATCCATACCACACTGCTGGGACTACTAAAGCACACATACAACACTGCTGGGACTACTATAGCATCCATACAACACTGCTGGGACTACTATAGCATCCATACAACACTGCTAGGTCTATTATAGCATCCATACAACACTTCTGGGACTACTATAGCATCCATACAACATTGCTAGGTCTATTATACCATCCATACAACACTGCTAGAACTACTATAGCATCCATACAACACTGCTGGGACTACTATAGCATCCATAAAACACTGGTAGGTCTATTATAGCATCCTTACAACACTGCTGGGACTACTATATCATCCATACAATGCTGGGACTACTACAGCATCCATACAACATTGTTGGGACTACTATAGCATCCATACAACACTGCTCGGACTACTATAGCATCCATACAACACTGCTCGGACTACTATAGCACTATACAACACTGCTGGGACTACTATAGCATCCATACAACACTGCTGGGACTACTATAGCATCCATACAACATTGCTGGGACTACTATAGCATCCATACAACACTGCTGGGACTACTATAGCATCCATTCAACACTGCTAGGTCTTTTATAGCATCCATACAACACTGCTAGGTCTATTATAGCATCCATACAACACTGCTGGGACTACTATAGCATCCTTACAACACTGCTGGGACTATTATAGCATCCATACAACACTGCTGGGCCTACTATAGCATCCATACAACACTGCTGGGACTACTACAGCATCCATACAACACTGCTGGGACTACTATAGCATCCATACAACATTGCTGGGACTACTACAGCATCCATACAACACTGCCTCTGTGGTGTGTGTGGCTGTCTGCCTGTCTTTTGTATGGCTGCCTCTGTGTTGTGTGTGGCTGCCTCTGTGTTGTGTGTGGCTGTCTGCCTGTGTTGTGTGTGGCTGCCTCTGTGGTGTGTGTGGCTGCCTGCCTGTGTTGTGTGTGGCTGCCTCTGTGGTGTGTGTGGCTGCCTCTGTGGTGTGTGTGGCTGCCTGTCTGTGTTGTGTGTGGCTGCTTCAGTGGTGTGAGTGGCTGCCTCTGTGTTGTGTGTGGCTGCCTCTGTGTTGTGTGTGGCTGCCCGCCTGTGTTGTGTGTGGCTGCCTCTGTGATGTGTGTGGCTGCATCTGTGTTGTTTGTGGCTGCTTCTGTGATGTGTGTGGCTGCCTTTGTGGTGTGTGTGGCTGCTTCTGTGGTATGTGTGGCTGCTTCTGTGGTGTATGTGGCTGCCTGCCTTTGGTGGGTTTGGCTGCCTCTGTTGTGTGTGTCGGTGCCTCTGTGGTGTGTGTGGCTGCCTCTGTGTTGTGTGTGGCTGCCTGCCTGTGGTATGTGTTGCTGCCTCTATGTTCTGTGTGGCTGCCTCTGTGTTGTGTGTAGCTGCCTCCGTGGTGTGTGTGGCTGCCTCTGTGGTGCGTGTGGCTGCCTTCCTGTGTTGTGTGTGGCTGCCTCTGTGTTGTGTGTGGCTGCCTCTGTGTTGTGTGTGTCGCTGCCTCTGTGGTGTGTGTGGCTGCCTCTGTGGTGTGTGTGGCTGCCTGCCTGTGTTCTGTGTGGCTGCCTGACTGTGTTGTGTGTGGCTGCCTCTGTGTTGTGTGTGGCTGCATCTGTGTTGTGTATGGCTGCCTCTATGGTGTGTGTGGCTGCCTCTGTGGTGTGTGTGGCTGCCTCTGTGTTGTGTGTGGCTGCCTCTGTGTTGTGTGTGGCTGCCTCTGTGTTGTGTGTGGATGCTTCTGTGGTGTGGTGGCTGCCTCTGTGGTGTTTGTGGCTGCTTCTGTGTTGTGTGTGGCTGCTTCTGTGGTGTGTGTGGCTGCCTCTGTGGTGTTTGTGGCTGCCTCTGTGTTGTGTGTGGCTGCTTCTGTGGTGTGTGTGGCTGCCTTTGTGGTGTGTGTGGCTGCTTCTGTGGTGTGTGTTGCTGCCTCTGTGGTGAGTGTGGCTGCCTGTGGTGAGTGTGGCTGCTTCTGTGGTATGGTGGCTGCCCCTGTGGTGTTTGTGGCTCCTTATGTGTTGTGTATGGCTGCTTCTGTGGTGTGTGTGGCTGATCTGTTGTGTGTGACTGCCTGCCTGTGGTGTGTGTGGCTGTTTCTGCGGTGTGTGTGGCTTCCTATGTTGTGTGTGTGGCTGCCTCTGTGGTGTGTGTGGTTGCTTCTGTGGTGTGTGTGGCTGCCTCTGTGGTGTGTGTGGCTGCCACTGTGGTGTGTGTGCCTGCCCCTGTGGTGTGTGTGGCTGCCTCTGTGGTGTGTGTGGCTTCCTCTGTGGTGTGTGTGGTTGCTTCTGTGGTGTGTGTGGCTGCCTCTGTGGTGTGTGTGGCTGCCTCTGTGGTGTGTCTGGCTGCCTCTGTGGTGTGTGTGGTTTCTTCTGTGGTGTGTGTGGCTGCCTCTGTGGTGTGTGTGGCTGCCTCTGTGGTGTGTGTGGCTGCCTCTGTGTTGTGTGTGGCTGCTTCTGTTGTGTGTGTGGCTGCATCTGTGTTGTGTGTGGCTGTTTCTGCGGTGTGTGTGTCTTCCTCTGTGGTGTGTGTGGCTGCCTCTGTGGTGTGTGTGGTTGCTTCTGTGGTGTGTGGCTGCCTCTGTGGTGTGTGTCGCTGCCTCTGTGTTGTGTGTGGCTGCCTTTGTTGTGTGTGTGGCTGCCTCTGTGGTGTGTGTGGCTGCCTCTGTGTTGTGTGTGGCTATAGCATCCATACAACACTGCTGGGCTACTATAGCATCCATACAACACTGCTGGGACTACTATAGCATCCATAGAACACTGCTGGGACTACTATAGCATCCATACAACACTGTTAGGTCTATTGTAGCATCCATACAACACTTCTGGGACTACTATAGCATCCATACAACACTGCTAGGTCTATTATAGCATCCATAGAACACTGCTGGGACTACTACAGCATCCATACAACACTGCTGGGAGTACTATAGCACCCATACAACACTGCTAGGTCTATTATAGCATCCATACAACACTGCTGGGAATACTATAGCATCCATACAACAATGCTGGGACTACTATAGCATCCATACAACATTGCTGGGACTACTATAGCATCCATACAACACTGCTGTGACTACTATAGCATCCATACAACACTGCTGGAACTACTATAGCACTATACAACACTGCTGGGACTACTATAGCATCTATACAACACTGCTGGGACTACTATAGCATCCATACAACATTGCTGGGAATACTATAGCATCCATACAACACTGCTGGGACTACTATAGCATCCATACAACACTGCTGGAAGTACTATAGCACCCATACAACACTGCTAGGTCTATTATAGCATCCATACAACACTGCTGGGAATACTATAGCATCCATACAACAATGCTGGGACTACTATAGCATCCATACAACATTGCTGGGACTACTATAGCATCCATACTACACTGCTGGGACTACTATAGCATCCATACAACACTGCTGGAACAACTATAGCACTATACAACACTGCTAGGACTACTATAGCATCTATACAACACTGCTGGGACTACTATAGCATCCATACAACATTGCTGGGACTACTATAGCATCCATACAACACTGCTGGGACTACTATAGCATCCATACAACACTGCTAGGTCTTTATAGCATCCATACAACACTGCTAGGTCAATTATAGCATCCATACAACACTTCTGGGACTACTATAGCATCCATACAACACTGCTGGGACTACTATAGAATCCATACAACACTGCTGGGACTACTATAGCATCCATACAACACTGCTAGGTCTATTATAACATCCATACAACACTGTTGGAACTACTATAGCATCTATGCAACAATGCTGGGACTACTATAGCATCCATACAACACTGCTAGGTCTATTATAGCATCCATACAACACTGCTGGGACTATTATAGCATCCATACAACATTGCTGGGTCTAGTATAGCATCCAAACAACACTGCTGGGACTACTATAGCATCCATAAAACACTGCTGGGACTACTACAGCATACATACAACATTGCTGTGACTACTATAGCATCCATACAACAGTGCTGGGACTACTATAGAATCCATACAACACTGCTAGGTCTTTTATAGCATCCATTCAACACTGCTAGGTTTATTATAGCATCCATACACCACTTCTGGGACTACTATAGCATCCATACAACACTGCTGGGACTATTATAGCATCTGTACAACACTGCTGGGACTACTATAGCATCCATACAACACTGCTGGGACTACTATAGCATCCATACAACACTGCTGGGACTACTATAGCATCCATACAACATTGCTGGGACTACTATAGCATCCATACAACACTGCTGGGACAACTATAGCATCCATACAACTCTGCTAGGTCTATTATAGCATCGATACAACACTGCTGGGACTATTATAGCATCCATACAACATTGCTGGGTCTACTATAGCATCTATACAACACTGCTGGGACTACTATAGCATCCATACAACACTGCTGGGACTACTATAGCATCCATACAACATTGCTGGGACTACTATAGCATCCATACAACATAGCTGGGACTACTATAGCATCCATACAACACTGCTGGGACTACTATAGCATCCATATAACACTGCTGGGACTACTATAGCATCCATACAACACTGCTGGGACTACTATAGCATCCATACAACACTGCTAGGTCTATTATAGCATCCATACAACACTGCTGGGACTACTATAGCACACATACAACACTGCTGGGACTACTATAGCATCCATACAACACTGCTGGGTCTACTATAGCATCCATACAACATTGCTGGGACTACTATAGCATCCATACAACATTGCTGGGACTACTATAGCATCTATACAATACTGCTGGGACTACTATAGCAACCATACAACATTGCTGGGACTACTATAGCATCCATACAACATTGCTGGGAGTACTATAGCATCCATACAAAACTGCTAGGTCTATTATAGCATCCATACAACACTGCTAGGTCTATTATAGCATCCATACAACTGCTGCCGGGACTACTACAGCATCCATACAACATTGCTTTGACTACTATAACATCCATACAACATTGCTGGGACTTCTATAGCATCCATACAACACTGCTGGGACTACTATAGCATCCATACAACACTGCTGGGACTACTATAGCATCCATACAACATTGCTCGGACTAATATAGCATCCATACAACACTGCTGGGACTACTATAGCATCCATACAACACTGCTGGGACTACTATAGCATCCATACAACATTGCTCGGACTACTATGGCATGTATACCACACTGCTAGGTCTATTACAGCATCCATACAACACTACTGGGACTACTATAGCATCCATACAACAATGATGGGACTACTATAGCATCCATACAACACTGCTGGGACTACTATAGCATCCATACAACACTGCTGGGACTACTATAGCATCCATACAACATTGCTGGGACTACTATAGCATCCATACAACATTGCTGGGACTACTATAGCATCCATACAACACTGCTGGGACTACTATAGCATCCATACAACACTGCTGGGACTACTATAGCATCCATACAACATTGCTCGGACTACTATAGCATCCATACAACACTGCTAGGTCTATTATAGCATCCATACAACAATGTTGGGACTACTATAGCATCCATACAACACTGCTGGGACTACTATAGCATCCATACAACACTGATGGGACTACTATAGCATCCATACAACATTGCTGGGACTACTATAGCATCTATACAACACTGCTGGGACTACTATAGCATCCATACAACACTGCTGGGACTACTATAGCATCCATACAACATTGCTGGGACTACTATAGTATCCATACAACATTGCTGGGACTACTATAGCATCCATACAACACTGCTAGGACTACTATAGCATCTATACAACATTGCTAGGTCTATTATAGCATCCATACAACACTGCTGGGACTACAATAGCATCTATACAACACTGCTGGGACTACTATAGCATCCATACAATATTGCTGGGACTACTATAGCATCCATACAACATTGCTGGGACTACTATAGCATCCATACAACATTGCTGGGATTACTATAGCATCCATACAACACTGCTAGGACTACTACAGCATCCATACAACATTGCTAGGTCTATTATAGCATCCATACAACACTGCTGGGACTACAATAGCATCTATACAACACTGCTGGGACTACTATAGCATCCATACAACATTGCTGGGACTACTATAGCATCCATACAACACTGCTAGGTCTATTATAGCATCCATACAACACTGCTGGGACTACTATAGCATCCATACAACACTGTTGGGACTACTATAGCATCCATACAACACTGCTGGGACTACTATAGCATCCATACAAAACTGCTGGGACTACTATAGCATCCATACAACACTGCTAGGTCTATTATAGCATCCATACAACACTGCTGGGACTACTATAGCATCCATAAACACTGCTGGGACTACTATAGCATCCTTACAACATTGCTGGGACTACTATAGCATCCATACAACACTGCTGGGACTACTATAGCATCCTTACAACAATCTGGGACTACTATAGCATCCATACAACACTTCTCAGACTACTATAGCATGTATACAACACTGCTAGGAGTACTACAGCATCCATATAACACTGCTAGGACTACTATAGCATGTATACAACACTGCTGGGACTACTATAGCAAGTATATCACACTCTGGGACTACTATAGCATGTATACAACACTGCTGGTACTACTACAGCATCCATACAATATAGCATCCATACAACACTGCTGGGACTACTATAGTATGTGTACAACACTGTTTGGTCTATTGTAGCATCTATACTACACTGTTGGGTCTATTATAGCATCTACCGTACAACACTACTGGGACTAGCAGGGCATCTATAAAATACTGTTGGGTTTATTACACCATCTACCATAGAACAATACAGGGACTACTATAGCATCTATACAACACTGTTGGGTCTACTATAGCCTGTATACAACACTGCTGGGACTACTATAACATCCGTACAACACTGCTGGGACTACTATAACATCCGTTCAACAGTGCTGGGACTACTATAGGATCTATGTAACACTGCCGGGACTACTATCGTATTTATAGAACACTGCTGCGACTACTATCGTATCTATACAACACTGCTGGGACTACCATAGCATACATACAACACTGCTGGGACTACCATAGCATACATACAACACTGCTGGGACTACATCACCCCAATCTATCATCAGCAACTACAAAACTACCATCTTTTATCATAAGCATAACTGCTAAATGAGATTACACATTCGTGACATGTTAAACTCGCATATTTTAATTTCTTTACCAGGCAACCCAGTCGTGTACCTATCCAGCCTCTTGTTCTCTGTCTTTCTCATGTAAACTTATGTAACTCCATCACAACCCTCATTTATCATCAGCTTAAATCCATCAGCAATGTCGTTTGTCATCATCCTAACTCCACACTGCCCTCGTTCATCAGCCTAACTACATTACTATCCTCGTTCATCATCAGCCTAAATCCAACACTACCCTCGTTTAGCATAAGCTTAACTACATCACCATGCTCATTTATAATCAGCCTAACTCCATCTTTATTGTTGTTTACCATCAGCATAATTCCACCACAACCCTTGTTTATCTTCAGCCTAACTCCAACATCAATAACGTTTATCATCAAATTTTATCATTACCATTGTTTATTATCAGCCTAACTTCATCGCCAATATTGTTTATCAACCTAACTCCATCAGTACCCTATTTATCATTCTAACTCCATCAGTACTCTTGTTTATCATAACCTCAACTCCATCAGCATCCTCGTTTATCATCAGCTTAACTCCATTACCACCTTCGTTTATCATCAGCCTATCTCCCACAGCACCCTCATTTATCATCAGCTTAACTTCATCACCTTCCTCGTTTATCATCATCCTAACTCCAACTCTACCCTTGTTTATCAGCAACCTTACTCCATCATTATCCTTGTTCATTATCAGCTTAAGTCCAGCACTACCCTCGTTTATCATCAGCCTATCTCCATCACTAATGTCGTTTGTCATCATCCTAACTCTATCACTGCCCATGTTTATCATCGGTCTAACTCCATCACCATTGTTGTTTATCAAGTCTAACTCCATCAGTACCCTCGTTTATATCAGCCTAACACCATCAGTACCCTCGTTTATCCTCAGCCTAACACCATCAGCACCCTCGTTTATCATCAGGTTAACTCCATTACCACCTTCGTTTACTATAACCATAACTCCATCACTCGCCTTGTTTACCATCAGCCTGGTTCCATCACTACATTCAATGGTCATCAGCCTAACTCCATCACTACCCTCCATTATCATCAACCAATTCCATCACCACCCCCATTTATCATCAGTGTTACTCCATTACACAACTGTTTATCAGCCTGACTCCATTACCACTCTCCTTTATCACTGGCATAACTCTATCAACACCCTTGTTTATCATCATCCTAATTTCAACATCACCCTCGTTTATCATCAGCCTATTTCCATCATTTATTTTTTGCTTTGTCGCTGTCTTTTGCGTTAGCAAGGTTGCGCAAGGAAACAGACGAAAGAAATGGCCCAACCCACACACATACACATGTATATACATACACGGCCACACACGCAAATATACATCCCTATACATCTCAATGTATACATATATATACACACACAGACATATACATATATACACATGTACATATTTCATACTGTTTGCCTTTATTCATTCCCATCGGCACCCCGCCACACATGAAATAACAACCCCCTCCCTCCTCATGTGTGCGAGGTAGCGCTAAGAAAAGACAACAAAGGCCCCATTCATTCACACTCAGACTCTAGCTGTCATGTAATAATGCACCGAAACCACAGCTCCTTCTCCACATCCAGGCCCCACTGAACTTTCCATGGTTTACTCCAGATGCTCCACATGCCCTGGTTCAATCCATTGACAGTACGTCGACCACTGTATACCACATCGTCCCAATTCACTCTATTCCTTGCACGCCTTTCACCCTCCTGCATGTTCAGGCCCCAATCACTCAAAATCTTTTTCACTCCATCTTTCCACCTCCAATTTGGTCTCCCACTTCTCGTTCCCTCCACCTCTTGGTCAATCTTTCCTCACTCATTCTCTCCATGTGACCAAACCATTTCAAAACACCCTCTTCTGCTCTCTCAACCACACTCTTTTTATTACCACACATCGCTTTTACCCTATTATTACTTACTCGATCAAACCACCTCACACCACATATTGTCCTCAAACATCTCATTTCCAGCACATCCACCCTCCTGCACACAACTCTATCCATTGCCCATGCCTCGCAACCATACAACATTGTTGGAACCACTATTCCTCAAACATACCCATTTTTGCTTTCCGAGATAATGTTCTCGACTTCCACACATTCTTCAAGGCCCCCAGAATTTTCGCCCACTCCCCCACCCTATGATTCACTTCCACTTCCATTGTTCCATCCGCTGCCAGAGCCACTCCCAGATATCTAAAACACTTTACTTCCTCCAGTTTTTCTCCATTCAAACTTACCTCCCAGTTGACTTGACCCTCAACCCTACTGTACCTAATAACCTTACTCTTATTCACATTTACTCTCAACTTTCTTCTTGCACACACTTTACCAAACTCAGTCACCAGCTTCTGCAGTTTCTCACATGAATCAGCCACCAGCGCTGTATCATCAGCCAACAACAAATGACTCACTTCCCAAGCTCTCTCATCCACAATAGACTGCATACTTGCCCCTCTTTACAAAACTCTTGCATTCACCTCCCTAACAACCCCATCCATAAACAAATTAAACAACCATGGAGACATCACACACCCCTGCCGCAAACCTACATTCACTGAGAACCAATCACTTTCCTCTCTTCCCACACATACACATGCCTTACATCCTCGATAAAAACTTTTCACTGCTTCTAACAACTTGCCTCCCACACCATATATCCATAATACCTTCCACAGAGCATCTCTATCAACTCTATCATATGCCTTCTCCAGATCCATAAATGCTACATACAAATCCATTTGCTTTTCTAAGTATTTCTCACATACATTCTTCAAAGCAAACACCTGATCCACACATCCTCTACCACTTCTGAAACCACACTGCTCTTCCCCAATCTGATGCTCTGTACATGCCTTCACCCTCTCAATCAATACCCTCCCATATAATTTACCAGGAATACTCAACAAACTTATACCTCTGTAATTTGAGCACTCACTCTTATCCCCTTTGCCTTTGTACAATGGCACTATGCAAGCATTCCGCCAATCCTCAGGCACCTAACCATGAATCATACATACATTAAATAACCTTACCAACCAGTCATCAATACAGTCACCCCCTTTTTTAATAAATTCCACTGCAATATCATCCAAACCTGCAGCCTTGCTGGCTTTCATCTTCCGCAAAGCTTTTTCTACCTCTTCTCTGTTTACCAAATCATTTTCCCTAACCCTCTCACTTTGCACACCACCTCGACCAAAACACCCTATATCTGCCACTCTATCATCAAACACATTCAACAAACATTCAAAATACTCACTACATCTCCTTCTCACATCACCACTACTTGTTATCACCTCCCCATTAGCCCCTTCACTGAAGTTCCCATTTGTTCCCTTGTCTTACGCACTTTATTTACCTCCTTCCAAAACATCTTTTTATTCTCCCTAAAATTTACTGATACTCTCTCACCCCAACCCTCATTTGCCCTCTTTTTCATCTCTTGCACCTTTCTCTTGACCTCCTGCCTCTTTCTTTTATACATCTCCCACTCATTTGCATTATTTCCCTGCAAAAATCATCCAAATGCCTCTCTCTTCTCTTTCACTAATAATCTTACTTCTTCATCCCACCACTTACTACCCTTTCTAACATGCCCACCTCCCACCCTTCTCATCCCACAAGCATCTTTTGCGCAATCCATCACTGCTTCCCTAAATACATCCCATTCCTCGCCCACTCCCCTTACGTCCTTTGTTCTCCCTTTTTTCCATTCTGTATTCAGTCTCCTGGTACCTCCTCACACAAGTCTTCTTCCCAAGCTCACTTACTCTCACCACTCTCTTCACCCCAACATTCTCTCTTCTTTTCTGAAAACCTCTTCAAATCTTCACCTTCGCCTCCACAAGATAATGATCAGACATCCCTCCAGTTGCACCTCTCAGCACATTAACATCCAAAAGTCTCTCTTTGGCGCGCCTATCAATTAACACGTAATCCAATAACGCTCTCTGGCCATCTCTCCTACTTACATACGTATACTTATGTATATCTCGCTTTTTAAACCAGGTATTCCCAATCACC
The DNA here is from genome assembly GCF_036320965.1 of Panulirus ornatus. Classification (NCBI taxonomy): domain Eukaryota; kingdom Metazoa; phylum Arthropoda; class Malacostraca; order Decapoda; family Palinuridae; genus Panulirus; species Panulirus ornatus. The sequence goes on from NC_092260.1 coordinate 4,654,422, forward strand.
AGTCCTCTTTCAGCACATAAATCTACAAGCTCTTCACCATTTCCATTTACAACACTGAACACCCCATGTATACCAATTATTCCATCAACTGCCACATTACTCACCTTTGCATTCAAATCACCCATCACTATAACCTGGTCTCATGTATCAAAACCACTAACACACTCATTCAGCTGCTCCCAGAACACTTGCCTCTCATGATCTTTCTTCTCATGCCCAGGTGCATATGCACCAATAATCACCCATCTCTCTCCATCAACTTTCAGTTTTACCCATATCAATCTAGAGTTTACTTTCTTACACTCTATCACATACTCCCACCACTCCTGTTTCAGGAGTAGTGCTACTCCTTCCCTTGCTCTTGTCCCCTCACTAACCCCTGGCTTTACTCCCAAGATATTCCCAAACCACTCTTCCCCTTTACCCTTGAGCTTCGTTTCACTCAGAGCCAAAACATCCAGGTTCCTTTCCTCAAACATACTACCTATCTCTCCTTTTTTCTCATCTTGGTTACATCCGCACATATTTAGACACCCCAATCTGAGCCTTCGAGGAAGATGAGCACTCCCTGCGTGACTCCTTCTTCTGTTTCCATCATATAATTGTTTATCATCAGCCTACCTTTATCACCACCCTTGTTTATCATTACCCTAATTCCATGACTACCTCTGTTTATCATCAGCCTTACTCCATTATCACCTTTGTTTATCACATTCCTCAGTGCTCCCAGAACTTTATACCCATCTTAAGACTTGCTTCCACCTCCATGATTCCATTTGCTGCCATGTCCACTTACTGGTATCTAAAACACTCCACCTCTTCCATTCAAACTCTCATCCCAATTGATCCATCTCTCTTCCCTGCTTAGCCTAACAGCCTTGCTTTTGTTCACATTAACTCTCACCTATCTCCTTTTGCACACTAACATTCATAAATCATCTTCTACAGCTTCTAAGTTGAATTTGCCACCAGCGCTGTGTCATCAGCAAACAACTAGTGACTCACTTCACAGGCTCCCTTATCTCCTGCAGACAGCATACTCATCCGTCTCTCCAAGACCCTTGCATTTACCTTCCTCACCGCATCATCCATAAATAAATCAAATAGCCCGGGTAACATCACACTCCCCTGTTGCAGGCCCAACTTCACCTGTTATCACTCGCGTTCCTCTCTAACTAATTGAACACATCTTACACTCTTCATAAAAACTTCTAGCCGCTTCTAGTAGCTTTCCTCCTGCACAATATATATCTTTAAACCCAATCATATGTTCTCTTCATATCTATATATGCCATGTATGAATCCTTCTATTTCTTTAAGTATTTCTCACACATATTCTTCAAATGTAAAGCAAACACCTTATCTACACATCCTCTACCATACCTGAAACCACATTGTTCCTCCTCAGTCTGATAATGTGTGCATGCCTTCATTCTCTCCATCACCATTCTCACCACAGCACTACCCATTACCATTTACAAGTTACACTCAACAAACTTATACCTCTGCTGTTCAAACACTCACCTATTATAGCATCTACCGTAGAACAATACTGGGACTACTATAGCATCTATACAACACTGTTGGGTCTACTATAGCATGTATACAACACTGCTGGGACTACTATAGGATCTACGTAACACTGCCAGGACTACTATCGTATCTATAGAACACTGCCGTGACTAATATCGTGCCCTTACATAATGGCACTAAATATGCATTCCTCCAATCCTCAGGCCCTTGTCATGATCTATGCAGATCCATTTCTCACTCACTCCCCTCACTTCAACTGCTTTCACCTTTTGCCATTCTACACTCACTCTCTCCTGGCATTTTTTTACACAAGTCTCCTCTCCAAGCTCACTTACTCTCACAACTTTCTTCTCCCTGATATTGTCTCCTCTTTTTCAAAAACTACAAATCTTCATCCTTGCCTCTACAAGACAGTGATCAGACTTCCCACCACCTGCCCCTCTCAACACATCTACATCCAGAACTCTCATTTAAAAGCCTATTAATACATAATCTATAATGCCACTGACCATCTCTCCTACTCACATAATATTCTTGTGAATATATCTCTTTTTAAATACGGTATTCCCAATCACCAAGCTTTTTCAGTGCGCAAGTCCACAAGCTCTTCAACATTTCCATTCATAATGCTGAACACTCCATGCACACTAATTATACCCACAACTGTCACATTACTTACTCTCGCATTTAGATCACTCATCACAAATACCTAAACTTGTGCACCCAAACTGCCGACACATCAACTCGGCTGCTCCCAAAGCACTTTCCCCTCATGATCTTTCTTCTTATGGCCAGGAGCATAAGCACCAATAATCACCCATCTCTCACCATCCACTTCTAGTTTTATCCATATCAATCTAGAATTTACTTCCTTACAGTCTATCGCACACTTCCTCAACTCCTGCTTCAGGAGTAGTGCTGCTCATTCCTTAGCTCTTGTCGTCTCACCAACACCTGAGTTTACTCCAAAGACATTTGCAAACCATTCTTCACCTGCCTATTTCTCCTCTCTTTTCATCTTGGTTACATCCACTCACATTCAGACACCCCAATCTGGGCCTTTGAGGAGGATGAGCACTCCCCACTTGGCTCCATCTCCTGTTTCCTCTTTCAGAAATTGAAATACAAGAAGGAGAGGCATCATAATTGATTTCACATACAGAAAGGATGAATATGAAATAATGAAAAAGGAATAACAATACCTCAATATATATATTAAGCAATTTGTACAAACTGGAATATCTATTCTCTGTAATCATGTTCACACAACTTCTGTACAAGAAACATCATCTTAACAGATTACAATAATCAATAATTTACATCACACATTTCAGGTTCTGAATCATATGTATTAAATCAATCTCAGATATCTTTGAAAATTCTAGCTAAATGGTGTTCCCTTGAAAGATAAGACATGAGCCTGGCCAAGTTATACAGTACACCACCCACAGTTGCAGGACTTCTAATTCATCACAATGAGGAACAATCACACAGATTATAGAAAAATATGATGAAAATATGAATCAATAAATGTTAAAACATTCTATTATCAGCCTTTCTTTCTCCTTATATTCCTGTTTGTTCTTATTTCGAATATGTGTAAGGTTAAAAGTAAATGTATTATAAACTACCCTACTGTAAGTAAAACAATTTTGATATATAAAATGCTTCACAATGACAAGTGGTGGTACGTTGTTTACCCTACACATGAAGTGAAGATTTACAAGTGATAGTGTACTGATTATCCTAAATATGAAGCCATAAATCAAACAATTTTGATATACAGTGAAGATTTACAAGTGATGGTGTATTGATTATCCTATGAAGTTGTAAATCAAATAATTTTGATATACAGTGAAGATTTACAAGTGATGGTGTATTGATTATCCTATGAAGTTGTAAATCAAATAATTTTGATATACAGTGAAGATTTACAAGTGATGGTGTTCTGATTATTCTAAACATGAAGCTTTAAATAAAAATACTTTTGGTATACAGTTATGATTTATAAGTTATGGTGTATTGATTATCCTAAATATGAAGCTGTAAATTAAACAATTTTGATATACAGTTAAGATTTGCATGTGATGGCATACTGATTATCCTAAATATGAAGCTATCAAAATACCTTTTCCCTGCTTGGCACAGAAGACAAATTTCTGGAAATATGCATGTACACTGAATACTCTCACTATTAATATGAGACAAACAGGTTTGAGTTCCAAAGATCTATTTTTCCTTTTTTTTCATCCTTACCAAAGGAAAAATTTTACTATTTTGTAGATACGATCTGCATACAGTGTAGTCCACTGGGACTGGACCTCTAGTAAAGAGCTTCCAATGGATTTAATATCTCAATTTTTTATTGCTTAACAAAAAGGAAAAAATGTTCTGTGTTCATACAAATATCAAACATGTTTATGAACTTATTTTGTTGTAACAAAATACTGCACTAAACACTGAAAAAAAAAAAAAAGCCTACACAGGGTCAGTCAGAAAGACAAATACAGAGACAGAAACACTGATGGGGGAAAAAATTAAACTCATTCTAACACTTGTAGATATGGAGAATTACTTTCTTCTTGTGCAACTAGTGCACATGACCTAGCCTAGTAGGTATGTGTCTATGTTAATATGGGTGTTTATGTAATTACCTATCCATAATAACATCTTATACTGTACTAGGAGGGAGTTTTATAATCATGAGGTGCCATGTCTTGAACTTTCTCCTACAATTATACAACTTAAATTTATGTACGCTGTCTATATCAACCATGTCCTCGGTCATTCTATTCCATTCATCCACCACTCTTATAATCATAAGAGTACTTCTCTACATCTTTCTTAGTAAGTTTCTTACTTTCATATTAAGTTTCTGGTTGCTGTAACCATAGATCTTCCAAAGAATTGTTCACTGTGCATCATAGCTCTGCTTTAAAAATAGATGTCATGATCAGGTCAACCTACACTCTTCTCTCTCCCAAGGTGGGAAATTTTAAAGCCTTTAGCCTTCCAATGTAACTTAGCTCTATGAATTCTGGTATCATCTTTGCTGCCCTCCTCAGGACCTCTATTAGCTCTATGTGCTCCTTTGGGTGAGATGATCAAGCTTGAGAAGCATATTCTAGTTTTGGCCTTATGTAGGATATGAAAAGCTTGCTAAATATTTCCTTATCTATATATTCAAAAGCTATTTCAATGTCAGCCAAATAGTTTGCCTTTTTTACTATTCTCCTAATGTGCAACTGGTTAGGAAAAATGCTGACTCCTAAGTCCTTGTCACACACAGAGCCTTGAAGCCTCATTTCCTGCCAGATAATAATCATATCAAGGCCATCTTTCACAGTCATTACTATAAAATTTACTGCTTCGTGTACTAACCTAAATGCTCTTTTATTGTCATTATATATTTGTTCTGGATCATTAAAATTCTTCAGAGATTATATATCATTAACAGAACTATGCACTTCTTTCCTACTGTTGCCCTGTTGGGCAATCTACAACCGTTTCCTGAAACTTAAGCTCATCTCTTATTAGGAGAGCCAAATCCCCTTTTCATTTATCTTCTCTATCCCTTCTTACTGGCAAGTACCTCTCCAGACAGAAAAGGTAAAATATCATGTCTTTTAAAAGCTTCATTCCCACAACTTCAACAATAACAGGTTCATTTTCTCAAAATACATTCATCAAATTCCAACTCATTACCGTGTACTACTAATCCATCAACATTTATATGTAATACTTTCAGTCTACCATTACCACAGTCTAACATTCCTGACCTCCCAGAGGCACTGGTATGGGTACACTTTCCTCTTACCTCATTTTGCATCTTTTGTTTTTTGCCTTCTGACTATATTCTTTACTTTTTTCCCTCTCTTCCTTTACTATATCATGCTTTATGAATTTTCATATGAATTACACTTTGTGTTTGAGTTTCTTAGCCAGTCTTAGTATCTCCTGGCTAAATGATACTAAATTATATGTAACTATAATTGGTCTGCAGTTTATGTCTTATTTATAATGACCAATTCTTCTTCTTTCCTTTATTATCAAGATTGCATCCGGTAATTCTAGTGCCTCTAATAACCCCTTAACAAGCATTTCTTCTTTCTTTCCCCTTTATATGCCGAGTGTTCTTCCTCTGATACATAAATAATCAAGGATGTACATCTGTTGACCTTCTGGGTAACTAACCTTTCTAATCTAAGTACCACCTATCATGCAGTTATGTTCAACAATTTTGGTTCATTAACCTCTACACTTTGTTTTCCCTATAATCACCCTTTTTGGTGATATATACATGAATGTCTGTTAAAGTTTTATGTACATAAAGGTGTTCCAGGGCTACAAATAATAACATCATATATGAGAAGTCACCTTGACAAGACTGTGCTCTTCAGCAGATAGAAAAGAGTTTAGTATAATTTAGCTTTTTCCCTCCCCAAAAGGTGCCATCTTTACTCCTGCATGAAGTGCAGCCTCAAAGTTAAAGAGGCTCCATACAAGAGGTCCTGGGGTTGCATGGGCAAATGAATGCCCTAATCAAGGCCATCTCACCAACACCACATATATACATACCCTAGCCTCAGCCAGGGACTCAATTTATTGACCAACCTCTGGGGAAAAAGGATGTGAACAAGGATTTGCAACTAGGATTTGAACCTATGCTCTCAACCCTGAGAAGACCCTAGCTAATTGCTAACCAAGGAGGTCCGTGGAGGATCAGATACACAATTACTCTAAACATACACACCAAAAATGTCATACACACACATAAGAGATGGAGCCCCACTATCGCAAAACTCCCTTCTGTACAGTACAAATAAGTAATTACAAATGGGTAATTACCATTAGTGATAGTGGTTGGCTTAAGAGTAAGGTACTATTCTAGGCTTAGTCCATTAAGTCTCCTAACTGACAATAATCTTACTTCAGATGCATTGGAAAATCTATTTATTTATTTCCATTTGACTAAGATATTAAAAAAAAAAGTTTTGAATCTCAAGCATACATTAACTGAAATGAGATTATCTAACTGTTGAGAAATATTTAGCATGAAATAAGTGTATCTAAAACTAAAGTTACGGGGTGTAGAATGGAAAAAAGGTGAGAATGAATTTAGCTACAGGAATTCATGAAGAATAGGATATGAAAGGAAGCAACTGCATGAGAGAAAAGTTTGTGGCATGCAGAAGGTGGGAGGGAAAGGGTAGCAAAGTTAAGTTGCTAGTGAAAGAGAAAAGAAAGGTGTACTGGTGTTACATGCAAGAAAGAAGTGTGAGTGCCTGGGAGATTTATATCAAAAAGCAGCACGAGGTCAAGAGCAAGGTACAAGAGCTGAAAAAGAAGGTAAATGAGAGTTGGAAGAGCAAGAATCAGCAAACTTCAGGTAGAATAAGAAACTGTCTTGGAAGAAGGTTAATAGTATAAGAAAAACAAGAGAACATATGGATGTCTCAGTAAAGGAGACAATGGGGAAGTGGTAACAAGTGGAGATTAGATATTTTCAATTTGACAGAATGTTAAATGTGTTTGATGGTAAGGTGAGAGACATGGGGTGTCTGGGTCAGGGAGGTATGTGAAGCGAGTTGAGAGTGGACTGGGGAAGAGAAAGAGGGTGATGAAAGTCTTGGATATGATAATGTGAGGTAATGTGGCCACAATGGATAGGATTGCAGTTAAATTTCTTAAGAACAGGTCACTGTGTTGTTAATTAGAAATTTTAATGAATGTATTGCTCATGGTTACATGCCTGAGGAGTGGAGGAATGCCTGTGGAAAGAAAAAGGGAACAAAAGTGTGCTCCTATTACAGACATATAAGTTCATTTAATGTATCTGAAAACTATATGAGAGAGGGGTGGCATACACAAATTTCAAACTGGGGAGGAACTATGCAGCCTTAGAAGTGGTAGAGGAAGTGTAGATTATGTGTTTGTTTTGAAGAATGTGTGTATGAAATACTTATGAGAACCAAAAGGATTTGTATGAGCAGTCTATGGATCTGGAGAAAGTGTATGATAAGGATGAAAGAGATGCTCTGTGGAAGGAGCTTCCAATATATGATATAGAAGGAAAGTTCCTACAGGTAGTAAAGATTAAGTCTGCAACAGTGGTATGTGATATCATCATGACTGTTTAATTTGTTTATGGATGAGGCGAGGGAAAAGAATGCAAGACTTTTTGAGAAAGGAGCTGGTAACTACTTTCCCTCGTCTCTTCTTTTTTTCCTTTCATAATCCCCTCTATATTTCAGATCAGACCTGGCCTTGGTGGGGATTGTAGTCCATGTTTGGAGCCGACATAAAGAAAAGAAGTCTTTTAAAGGGTTTGGGGACCTTGGAGCTGAGTTAGTTCATGTATTCTGATGACACATTTCAGTAAGAAACTGCAGTATTTGTTTTTTGAGCTTGTGAGTGCATGTGAAAAGAGAAAGTTGAGAGTAAATACGGAAAGAGACAGGTTAGATATAGGGCATGAGTTTGACTGAAGAAACCTTGAAAGTAGCACAGTGATTTATATACCTATGAGTAGACAAGGCAGTGAATGGAACCAAAGAAGCTGAAGAGTGGCCTGGGGTGGGTGAGGGGGAGAATGTCCAGGGAGCATGCACTGAAGAATGTGGAAAGAGGTTACTTTCTGGGAAGGTAAAGATGGGCATGTTTGTACCCAGAGAAGTCCCATCTAAGAGTGGATGTGAAGCATAGGCTCTAGATGAGAATATAAAGTAGAGGATGAAGGTGTTGGAAATGAAATGTCTAAGTACAAAATGTGGTGCGAGGAGGAAGAAATGATAAGGTAAGGGAGAGGTGTGGAAATAAGAAGAGCAGAGTTGAGAGCTTAGCAAGGTGTGCTAAAATGGTTTGGACAATAGATAATGAGAGGAGAGGCTGACAAAGAGGTTATATGTGTCAAAAGTAGAGGGGACAAAGAGATGGGAGAGAATGAAATGGAGATGGAAGGATGGAGTGAAAAAGGTTTTGAGTGCTCAGGGTCTGATCATGTAGGAGGGTGTAAGGCACACATTGCAAAGAATGATATTGAAGTGATGTGGTATACAGGGGAAGACATGCTGTCAATGGGCTGAACCTGGGAAAATGAAGTAATAAAGGGATGCCATGGAAAAATATGCAAGGCCTGGTTGCGAAAAAGGGCTGTGATTTGGTACATTACTCATGACAGTTGGAGAGTGGATATAAAGTTTTTTTTTTCCCACTATCTCACTAATGATTTGGAGTGGGTGATGTCTGGTGAGCTGCTTAGGATAATGGCTGAAAATTTTATTGTACTGGACCCTTGTGTCTCTCTACACACACGGACAATAAGTCTTCTTCCACTAACTGTATCCTTTCACACACTTCCTGAGGCTAACGTACATAACACTCCCCTTTCTCTTCTTTCACTAATTGTTCCCCTGAAACTCACACCCACCCACATCTTAGCCTCCACCCATCCACCCACATCTTAGGCTAAACCACACTCCCACACTCTCATCTACCGCTACTTGTACCTGACAAGTGAATCCAGATAACCAAGACTTCAGTGCTAGAGTATGACACAATGTTGGGTGTGGGATGAGTATTAATGGAAGGGAGTGGGTGACCCACACTGACTCAGCTCACTGTCACCTAATACAACCTTTGTGGGTGCTTACCACAAATGAGTGAAACCTATCCTTTGTTTCTTGAAACTGCTGTCAAAAGATGATAAGCGTATGAGAGAAACTTCATACGCAAAGACTGTGCAAAGCAGGAGAAAGGTAAATGACAATATATCAAGTAACAAGACAACTGGTTTGCTTAACTCCTACTGCAGACTTCAATACAGACCTATGGAGCACTGGGCTTCCTTTTTAATACATCTAATTATCAATATCAATATTGTACCACAAAATTACCATTTTCAAAAAGATAAAATCAATATGATACACAATATGGTCGTATTCCAAAGTTCCCAGTTTACAGCTCAACTCAGAATTATTGTATATGTTTTTCCACTCCTGTGAGGTGGCAGCTTCTATATCAGCTTAGCCTATAACCTTAATATGAAAAAAATAATGACCAGTTTTACACACATTACACTGAATAACATCCTGCCAACCCTACCTGGCTCTAGAACATCAGAAAAATTTATTTCTCTAAATGTCTTAGCAGAAAAACACCAGCAAATATAGCTGATGCAAAAGCAGGACGGGAATAAGTAGAGTATTTGAGACATTGCCTTAGTCAGACTTGATTCATGATGTGTGTTGCTGCTGAGTAAGTTGTCGAAGCTGTTTAAGAACAGTTTCCAGTAGTTTCTTTTTATCACTTCTTTTGAGTATGGAGAACATCCCTCGCTTTTCACCTTCTCTAAGCCTAAGAAATGATTAAGATTGATATCAGTAGTGAAGTGATGGAATTTTGTTTCATCAAAAGACAATGTTCTGTGTAATATAATTGCTCATGAAAAAAAGTCAATATACATCATATATCAAAACCAGTAACATTTCATTTATGTTAAAGGCTCCAGTCATTGTCCTGTATGAAACAACTAAAGGCTCACATGAACCAGTATCACTCATCTGACTTCAAATTTGCAAATTCTGGATCTTTTTTGTCTAAATGACTAATCTGCATAACAAAGGAGACGACACAAAATGGTGAGAAACCAAAGAAGTACTGCCTGTTTTAATAAAATTATGTCCTTGATAATAATGACCATCACTGATGGCAGTCAGGTAGCCATACACAACTCTGAAAATGGACAACCCAATGACCATCCCAGCTAAGTTTGTTTCAAACTGGCTCAGGGGTTTTTATGTGACTTTCTGACAATAGGCATCATTTGCATATTCAACAAAAATGAGCAAAACTATAAAATATTAGTAAAATTCTATTATACTTTAAAAAAATGTATTCTTTTGCTTCAGCTGAAAACTTAGGTACTTCTGACTTTAAAATGAGAAACTATGGGTATTTAAGGAAATTTCTATTTTAGTGATGGTGGGGTTTATCTCTGACATCGGTTCCAACTGGAACTCCCTCAAAGGGGTGGCCACAGCAACAAAGACTCCATGACTAAAGACCACCAGTGCTGCTTCTTAGCCTTTAGTGTCTCATCCTTATCAAGCCACAGACAGAGGGCAAGTTTAATGCCGTGTTTGCAGAGGCTCATACCTAATATTCCTAATGACTACTTCTAATGCTTCTACCTACTACTACTACTTAATGTTACTACCTAATGCTCCTCCCTAAATCTTCCTACCTACTGCTTCCACCATTTTGCTCTTTAGCATATCAAACATATGAATAGTGGCAGAATGGAACTCAGAATATTTACAAACCTAAGAGACAAATCAACACTTAAAATTTTTTTTATTTACCACAATTCTGTGAGATTCTTAGCTTATTTTGCTTAAATTGAACCCTTGCTATGGCTTCCAAGGCATATGAGAGTGTCAGTCATGGTGTCAAATGTAAACACCAGTCCACATCAATTCAAGAATAGTAGAACTATTGAATAAAAATGGATCGTGGTGTTTCGGTGTGTAAGCTGTGTAACATCTACAGTATTGGTTCATCAACTGTTTATGATATAAAGAAGCAAAGGGAGAAAATATTGAAATTCTATGCAGACAGCGATTCCAAGATGCAAATGATGATTAGAAAAACTATGAAAGATGGTAGAGTACTGAGCACGATCAAATGATGATGGAATGATTTTGACACCGTTGGATTGATGGGGTGGACTTGTCAGGTAGCATGATAATGGACCAGGATAAGTTGTTCTACAAAGAACATGAGCATGACTATAGTAAAGGATGGCTTCAAAGATTCAAGAAGCGTCATGGAATTTCCATGAATAAAGTGTGCAGAGAAAAGCCGTCTGCAAACCATGAAGGAGCTGCCGAGTATGTGGATGAATTTGTGAAACTCATAGCTGACTAGCACCTCAGTCCTGAGCAGGTGTATAATGCAGATGAAACTGCATTATACACTAACAACACTAACAACAGAAGATGAAGAAGACCCCACAGGATTCAAACAGACTTACCATCTTAGGGTGCTCAAACATTTAATATTTGTTTAATCTAAATTTCTAGTGATCTATAGTATACTTTAGACACATGGGAGATGTATAGTTAGTGGGTTATAGGTGTGTTGATGAATTATCATTAAATCATTATTATGTGACCATGGTTGGTCCAGCAAAATGGTTAACCTGGCAAGGCTCTTGAATTAAAAGTGCCGGAAAATCTGTGGTGTACCTGTATATATGTGGTTCAAAGTAAGATGCCATAGGATTGGCAGAATGCCCGAACAGTGCCACTGTATAAAAGGCAAAGGGAACAAAACTGAATGTTTGAATTATAAAGGTACAACTTTATTGATTGTGTCCGTGAAGGTAGTTACATACACAAAATATAATGACTGAGAAGAATGTGGCTCCAGCTTCAGGACTGGTAGAGGATGTCAGGATCACATGTTTGCTTTGGGGTCACCATACATAACTCTGAAAAAAGGACCACCCATCCAAGGGCTATTCCTGCCAACTCTGATTCAAACTGCTCCAGCAGTTTAAGAAGAAATGACTGAAATGTGAAAAGTTCAGGATGAATTATTCTTAGTACCAGCAGCAGCTGGTATCTTGGATGTTGGTTGGGGACACTGGACACAATTTTGAAGAGCCCATCCTAGGACCATCCTTATCAAGTCCAGTTCAGATTTGTTCATTAGTTTCAAAGATGATCAAAAAAGGAAGGTTAATGGATGTACTATTTTTAGCACCAGTGGCCATCTTGTGTGGTGACTGGAGTCACTGGACATAATTTTACATTAAAAATCACTGAAAGACCATTCCTACCAAGACTAGAAAAAATTGGTGTGGTAGAATCAGAGAAAACTGAAGTGCAAAAAATTAACACACATATGACAGATGATGAAGAACAGCTGGTGCCACGTAAGAGCAAAAGCTCATGTGGCCTTTGGCCAAGATAGCTAAAAATGGAGCAAGTGATACAGTAAAAAAAAATGAAGTTTGATCTAAGGGCTTATGAGGTGGGGAAAACTTGCCTTTTAACAGGGCCAGGATTGTGGTAGTTAGGAAAGATGAAAAGCACATAATTCTAAAGTAGTATATGGAAAGAAACAGAAATAACAGTGGGGGCCTATCCTGTATCTACACATTTATGGTAAGTCATATACTTAAGGGATCCCATCACATTCTTCACAATCATAAACTTTTCAAAACTTCAGTATACTGTCTGTAATTGGTCTCGTCACTATTGACAATTCCACACATGCATCACTGTTACTTGAGAAATCTGACTTTACATCTTTTCTAATACGTATCTTGCTTACTTTCTTGAGAAGAACTTTTAGGGATCTTCCATATATTTTTACGGAATTGTGTAACCATGCTGATTACCAGACAAAACTGAGTATGAAAATATATATTCAAGCAGTTTTGAAAAATTAAGAGCCAAAGTTACGGGATGATAGCTAGAAAGATTAAAACAAGCTTTCTTCTTATGGAGCACTTGAAGCAGTACATTTCCAAAAGGAAGAAAAAGTGCTAGATGAGACAGCACAGGTAGTCTACTTGCCTTTATATAATGGAGTGCTTTTTAGACAACAGAATATAAGGATACTATATGGGAAACATTGCAGGGTGAGTAAGAAGTAAATGTGAGGAAGGCAAAGTGTTGGAATTATCTTAAATGGAATGAAGAGAAAGAATGAAAATTGTTGTTTTACTTGTAAATGAGGCAGATACCGTGCTATCGGAATGAAAAAGTTAAAGAGAGGAAGACAGGCAGAAGTTGTTACAGAAACCTATCACAGAGATATGAAGAAAGGCTGATAAACTTGCTTCATATACAGATATGCACAATTTAAAGGATAATTAGTTCCGCAATGATTATCAAAAGGAACAGTTGATGACTGAGAATCAGACAGTGTGCGAGTGTTCCTAAATTCAATATGCTTGCTCCCTGGTCCATATTCATTCAAAATCAGAATGATCAAATTATAGACAAAAAAGGTTCATTTTCCATCCCTACAGCAACGACCTCTGTTGTGTCTTTTATATACAGAGAAGCAACCTATTATCTCATCAACTGCTAGGTGTCCATGAGGCCTGTCTGTCAAGAATACCATAACAATAAAATGTCTATTCTAGGACTCTCTGCAGTTCTCGTAAGCATGAGAAGACACACAGCTCTGGCTTTCTAGGTAGGTAGCATTTGGTAAGCAGCCAGCAAATTTTCCTCAGCCACTTCACAAGATAGTCATTTATTTATTTATCATACTTTGTCAGTCTCCCATGTTTGCGAGGTAGGGCAAGGAAACAGAAGAAAGAATGGCCCAACCCAACCACATACACATATGTATACATAAACGTCCACAAAAACGCACACATATATACCTATACATTTCAACATATACATACATATACATAAAAAGACATATACCTGAACATAATTCATACATGCTGCCATTATTCATTCCCGTCACCAGCCTGCTACACATGAAATGACACCCCTCTCCCCTGGCACATGCGCGAGGTAGCGCTAGGAAAAGACAACAAAGGCCACATTCATTCACACAGAGTCTCTAGCTGTCATCTATGATGCACGAAACCACAACTCCCTTTCCACATCCAGGCCCCACAAAACTTTCCATGGTTTACCCCAGACGCTTTACATGCCCTGGTTCAATCCACTGACAGCATGTCGACCCTGGTATACCACATCCTTCCAATTCACTCAGTTCCTTGCATGCCTCTCACCCTCATGCATGTTCTGGCCCCGACTGCTCAAAATCTTTTTCACTCCATTCTTCCACCTCCATTTTGGCCTCCCACTTCTCCTCGTTCTCTCCACCTCTTACACATATATCCTCTTGGTCAATCTTTCCTCACTCATTCTCTCCATGTGACCAAACCATTTGAAAACACCCTCTTCTGCTCTCAACCACACTCTTTATTACCACACATCTCTCTTACCCTTTCATTACTTACTCGATCAAACCACCTCACCCCACATATTGTCCTCAAACATCTCATTTCCAACACATCCACCCTCCTCTGCACAACCTTATCTATAGCTCATGTCTCGCAACTATATAACATTGCAGGGAACACTATTCCTTCAAACATACCCATTCTTGCTTTTCGAGATAATATTCTCGTGTTCCAAACATTCTTCAACGTTCCCAGAACTTTCGCCCCCTCCCCCACCCTATAACTCACTTCCACTTCCATGGTTCCACCCATCACCAAATCCACTCCCAGATATCTAAAACACTTCACTTCCTCCAGTTTTTCTCCATTCAAATTTACCTCCCAATTGACTTGTCTCTCAACCCTACCATACCTAATAACCTTGCTCTTACTCACATTTACTCTCAGCTTTCTTCTTTCACACACTTTACCAAACTCAGTCACCAGCTTCTGCAGTTTCTCACCCGAATCAGCCAACAGCGCTGCATCATCAGCGAACAACAACTGACTCACTTCCCAAGCCCTCTCATCCACAACAGACTGCATACTTGCCCCTCTCTCCAAAACTCTTTCATCCATGAACAAATTAAACAACCATGGAGACATCATGCACCCCTGCTGCAAACTGACATTCACTGGGAACCAATCACTTTCCTCTCTTCCTACTCATACACATGCTTTACATCCTCAATAAAAACTTTTCACTGCTTCTAGCAACTTACCTCCCACACCATATACTCTTAATACCTTCCACAGAGCATCTCTATCAACTCTATCATATGCCTTCTCCAGATCCATAAATGCTACATACAAATCCATTCGTTTTTTTTTTCTAAGTATTTCTCACATACATTTTTCAAAGCAAACACCTAATCCACACATCCTCTACCACTTCTGAAACCACACTGCTGTTCCCCAATCTGATGCTCTGTACATGCCTTGACCCTCTTGATCAATACCCTCCCATATAATATCCCAGGAATAATAAACAAACTTATACCTCTGTAATTTGACCACCCACTTGAGGCACCAATCTAGTTACAGCAGATGTGGTTAAGTTCAAGCCTCCCAAACCCAAGATCTGCCCATCAGTCTTTTAAAACCCATCAATAATCTTTCCAATCTCTTTTGATACATCTGTAATAACAACAACTCAGCACAATGAAGTCTTAGTAGCACTGTAACATCTACTTTACCTTAAAAACCTCACATTACACAGATGGCCAAGGCTGCCTCAACAAAACAGGTTGTCCTATTCAGAAGCCCTAAATTCTTATCGTCTGAAGAGCTGCTCCAGTTTCACAGTGGATTGTTCATGTTTTGTATGGAGTTCTTTTCTCACATCTAAGGAGGTTCTAGTTCTTTCTTTACAAAACAGAGTTGAGTCTGAAGCAGACCAACTTAACTCTCCAAGTCTTTCCTCGGAATTTGACCTACTTGTCCTAAGCTGCAATGCTGTTGTTTCCCCTTTCCTCTTCTTTTATTTATTTTGCTTTGTCGCTGTCTCCCATGTTAGCGAGGAAGCGCAAGGAAACAGAGGAAAGAATGGCCCAACCCACCCACAAACACATGTATATACATACACGTCCACACACGCAAATATACATACCTATACATCTTAATGTATACATATATATACACACACAGACACATACATATATACACATGTACATAATTCATACTGTCTGCCTTTATTCATTCCCATCGCCACCCCGCCACACATGAAATAACAACCCCATCCCCCCTCATGTGCGTGAGGTAGCGCTAGGAAAAGACAACAAAGGCCACATTCATTCATACTCAGTCTCTAGCTGTCATGTAATAATGCACCGAAACCACAGCTCCCTTTCCACATCCAGGCCCCACAGAACTTTCCATGGTTTACCCCAGACGCTTCACATGCCCTGGTTCAATCCATTGACAGCACGTCGACCCCGGTATACCACATCATTCCTGTTCACTCTATTCCTTGCACGACTTTCACCCTCGTGCATGTTCAGGCCCCATTCACTCAAAATCTTTTTCACTCCATCTTTCCACCTCCAATTTGGTCTCCCACTTCTCATTCCCTCCACCTCTGACACATACATCCTCTTGGTCAATCTTTCCTCACTCATTCCCTCCATGTGACTAAACTATTTCAAAACACCCTCTTCTGCTCTCTCAACCACACTCTTTTTATTACCACACATCTCTCTTACCCTATTGTTACTTACTCGATCAAATCACCTCACACCACATATGTCCTCAAACATCTCATTTCCAGCACATCCACCCTCCTCTGCACAACTCTATCTATAGCCCACGCCTCGCAACCATATAACACTGTTGGAACTACTATTCCTTCAAACATACCCATTTTTTCTTTCCGAGATAATGTTCTCGACTTCCACACATTCTTCAACGCTCCCAGAATTTTCGCCCCCTTCCCCACCCTATGATTCACTTCCGCTTCCATGGTTCCATCCGCTGCCAAATTCACTCTCAGATATCTAAAACACCTCACTTCCTATAGTTTTTCTCCATTCCAACTTACCTCCCAATTGACTTGTCCCTCAACCCTACTGTACCTAATAACTTTGCTCTTATTCACATTTACTCTCAGCTTTCTTCTTTCACACACTTTACCAAACTCACTCATCAGCTTCTGCAGTTTCTCACACAAATCAGCCACCAGCGCTGCATCATCAGCGAACAACAACTGATCCACTTCCCAAGCTCTCTCATCCACAACAGACTTCATACTTGCCCCTCTTTCCAAAACTCTTGCATTCACCTCCCTAACAACCCCATCCATAAACAAATTAAACAACCATGGAGACATCACACCCCTGCCGCAAACCTACATTCACTGAGAACCAATCACTTTCCTCTCTTCCTACACGTACACATGCCTTACATCTTCGATAAAAACTTTTCACTGCTTCTAACAACTTGCCTCCCACACCATATATTCTTAACACCTTCCACAGAGCATCTCTATCAACTCTAACATATGCCTTCTCCAGATCCATAAATGCTACATACAAATCCATTTGCTTTTCTAAGTATTTCTCACATACATTCTTCAAAGCAAATACTTGATCCACACATCCTCTACCGCTTCTGAAACCACACTGCTCTTCCCCAGTCTGATGCTCTGTACATGCCTTCACCCTCTCAATCAATTTTTTTTTTTTTTTTTTTTTATACTTTGTCGCTGTCTCCCGTGTTTGCGAGGTAGCGCAAGGAAACAGACGAAAGAAATGGCCCAACCCCCCCATACACATGTACATACACACGTCCATACACGCAAATATACACACCTACACAGCTTTCCATGGTTCACCCCAGACGCTTCACATGCCTTGATTCAATCCACTGACAGCACGTCAACCCCTGTATACCACATCGCTCCAATTCACTCTATTCCTTGCCCTCCTTTCACCCTCCTGCATGTTCAGGCCCCGATCACACAAAATCCTTTTCACTCCATCTTTCCACCTCCAATTTGGTCTCCCTCTTCTCCTCGTTCCCTCCACCTCCGACACATATATCCTCTTGGTCAATCTTTCCTCACTCATTCTCTCCATGTGCCCAAACCATTTCAAAACACCCTCTTCTGCTCTCTCAACCACGCTCTTTTTATTTCCACACATCTCTCTTACCCTTACGTTACTTACTCGATCAAACCACCTCACACCACACATTGTCCTCAAACATCTCATTTCCAGCACATCCATCCTCCTGCGCACAACTCTATCCATAGCCCACGCCTCGCAACCATACAACATTGTTGGAACTACTATTCCTTCAAACATACCCATTTTTGCTTTCCGGGATAATGTTCTCGACTTCCACACATTTTTCAAGGCTCCCAAAATTTTCGCCCCCTCCCCCACCCTATGATCCACTTCCGCTTCCATGGTTCCATCGCTGACAGATCCACTCCCAGATATCTAAAACACTTCACTTCCTCCAGTTTTTCACCATTCAAACTCACCTCCCAATTGACTTGACCCTCAACCCTACTGTACCTAATAACCTTGCTCTTATTCACATTTACTCTTAACTTTCTTCTTCCACACACTTTACCAAACTCCGTCACCAGCTTCTGCAGTTTCTCACATGAATCCGCCACCAGCGCTGTATCATCAGCGAACAACAACTGACTCACTTCCCAAGCTCTCTCATCCCCAACAGACTTCATACTTGCCCCTCTTTCCAAAACTCTTGCATTTACCTCCCTAACAACCCCATCCATAAACAAATTAAACAACCATGGAGACATCACACACCCCTGCCGCAAACCTACATTCACTGAGAACCAATCACTTTCCTCTCTTCCTACACGTACACATGCCTTACATCCTCGATAAAAACTTTTCACTGCTTCTAACAACTTGCCTCCCACACCATATATTCTTAATACCTTCCACAGAGCATCTCTATCAACTCTATCATATGCCTTCTCCAGATCCATAAATGCTACATACAAATCCATTTGCTTTTCTAAGTATTTCTCACATACATTCTTCAAAGCAAACACCTGATCCACACATCCTCTACCACTTCTGAAACCACACTGCTCTTCCCCAATCTGATGCTCTGTACATGCCTTCACCCTCTCAATCAATACCCTCCCATATAATTTACCAGGAATACTCAACAAACTTATACCTTTCCTCTTTTTTTTTTTTTCATACTATTCGCCATTTCCCACATTAGCAAGGTAGCGTTAAGAACAGAGGACTGGGCCTTTGAGGGAATATCTTCACCTGGCCCCCTTCTCTGTTCTTTTTTTTTGGAAAAACAAAAAAAAAAAAAAAACGGGAGAATTTCCAGCCACACGCTCCCTCCTCTTTTAGTTGCCTTCTACGACACGCAGGGAATACATGGGAAGTATTCTTTCTCCCCTATCCTCTTCTAGAGGCATTTATTTTCTGCTCCCACTATTATCTGGATTTTATAATACTCTTATGCTTCTGCATCACATGATTACTGTGTGGCCAATGGGAACTCAAGGGTGGGCCACTGTGATATATATTTCTTTCCTTAAATCTCTAAATTTTGAACATCTCTCCCCACTCTTGTCTTTCCTAACAACTATGGCATCCCTTTTCACATTGACTTATTTTCCACTTCCTCCAAAATCATTTCATTCTCTTCATTTCTTCCACACATCAATCCTTTTCATATTTCAACAAAGGTCCAGCCTTAATGTGGACTCTTATCCTTGATCAAAGCCTCAAACATAAAAAAAGGAGCTTACTATCTAAATAATTACAGTGGTCAAAGTAACAAACTTAATTTTACTTACTTCTCCACTATAATGATAGCATTATGAGGATTAACTCGCAGGTACTTGGAGCTCTCTGACCCATAGTCATGAAGGTATGTGGACCAGTCTTCTGTCATGAACAAGTCTAGAAGTTGCCGCAGGTCGGCAAAGCACATCAAGAGGGCACCTTCCTCAAAACCTTCAACTGGTTCAAAGGCAGCAAATTCTGAAGAAAAAGTTTTAAAGCCATAAGTAATAAAGAAAAAAAAAAAAAATGACTTTTCACTCTACATTCAAATGATGAACTTATCAGTGAAACAAGGAATAAACTTTCGATTTCAGCCAAAACCATCAATTAACATACGTTCACACTGAATGACATCAAGGTTGACTTGTTCTAATGCAGCCAGGGACATCTGTTTGACATCTTCACTTAGTAACATTGCCATGAGTGACTTGGCTACATGTTGACAAGCTGACATACAAGCAGTCTGTGCAACTCGCACCTGAAGAGAGAAGGCAAGAACTTAAATCCAAACTATTACACTATTAGCAGTTTTAATGCAATACTTTTGGCTAACTAGTTTTCAAAACTCTCCCCCTAAAATTCAAACATATGTAAATAAACAACTTGGCCTCGTATTGCTATGGATAAAATATCTATCATACTTACTTAACCACTGTCTCCTGCGTTAGCGAGGTAGTGCAAGGAAACAGACGAGGAATGGCCCAACCTACCCACATACACATGAATATACATAAATGCCCACACACGCATATATACATGCATATATATTTCACCGTATACATGTGTGGATGTAACCAAGATGTGAAAAAAGGAGAGATAGGTAGTATGTTTGAGGAAAGGAACCTGGATGTTTTGGCTCTGAGTGAAACGAAGCTCAAGGGTAAAGGGGAAGAGTGGTTTGGGAATGTCTTGGGAGTAAAGTCAGGGGTTAGTGAGAGGACAAGAGCAAGGGAAAGAGTAGCAGTACTCCTGAAACAGGAGTTGTGGGAGTATGCGATAGAATGTAAGAAAGTAAATTCTCGATTAATATGGGTAAAACTGAAAGTTGATGGAGAGAGATGGGTGATTATTGGTGCATATGCACCTGGGCATGAGAAGAAAGATCATGAGAAGCAAGTGTTTTGGGAGCAGCTGAATGAGTGTGTTAGTGGTTTTGATGCACGAGACCGGGTTATAGTGATGGGTGATTTGAATGCAAAGGTTAGTAATGTGGCAGTTGAGGGAATAATTGGTATACATGGGGTGTTCAGTGTTGTAAATGGAAATGGTGAAGAGCTTGTGAATTTATGTGCTGAAAAAGGTCTGGTGATTGGGAATACCTGGTTTAAAAAGCGAGATATACATAAGTATACGTATGTAAGTAGGAGAGATGGCCAGAGAGCGTTATTGGATTACGTGTTAATTGACAGGCATGCGAAAGAGAGACTTTTGGATGTTAATGTGCTGAGAGGTGCAACTGGAGGGATGTCTGATCATTATCTTGAGGAGGCTAAGGTGAAGATTTGTATGGGTTTTCAGAAAAGAAGAGTGAATGTTGGGGTGAAGAGATAAGTGAGAGTAAGTGAGCTTGGGATGGAGACTTGTGTGAGGAAGTACCAGGAGAGACTGAGTACAAAATGGAAAAAGGTGAGAACAATGGAAGTAAGGGGAGTGGGGGAGGAATGGGATGTATTTAGGGAATCAGTGATGGATTGCGCAAAAGATGCTTGTGGCATGAGAAGAGTGGGAGGCGGGTTGATTAGAAAGGGTAGTGAGTAGTGGGATGAAGAAGTAAGATTATTAGTGAAAGAGAAGAGAGAGGCATTTGGACGATTTTTGCAGGGAAAAAATGCAATTGAGTGGGAGATGTATAAAAGAAAGAGACAGGAGGTCAAGAGAAAGGTGCAAGAGGTGAAAAAGAGGGCAAATGAGAGTTGGGGTGAGAGAATACCATTAAATTTTAGGGAGAATAAAAAGATGTTCTGGAAGGAGGTAAATAAAGTGCATAAGACAAGGGAGCAAATGGGAACTTCAGTGAAGGGCACAAATGGGGAGGTGATAACAAGTAGTGGTGATGTGAGAAGGAGATGGAGTGAGTATTTTGAAGGTTTGTTGAATGTGGCAGATATAGGGTGTTTTGGTCGAGGTGGTGTGCAAAGTGAGAGGGTTAGGGAAAATGATTTGGTAAACAGAGAAGAGGTAGTAAAAGCTTTGCAGAAGATGAAAGCCGGCAAGGCAGCAGGTTTGGATGGTATTGCAGTGGAATTTATTAAAAAAGGGGGTGACTGTATTATTGACTGGTTGGTAAGGTTATTTAATGTATGTATGACTCATGGTGAGGTGCCTGAGGATTGGTGGAATGCGTGCATAGTGCCACTGTACAAAGGCAAAGGGGATAAGAGTGAGTGCTCAAATTACAGAGTATAAGTTTGTTGAGTATTCCTGGTAAATTATATGGGAAGGCATGTACAGATCATCATATTGGGGAAGAGCAGTGTGGTTTCAGAAGTGGTAGAGGATGTGTGGATCAGGTGTTTGCTTTGAAGAATGTATGTGAGAAATACTTAGAAAAGCAAATGGATTTGTATGTAGCATTTATGGATCTGGAGAAGGCATATGATAGAGTTGATAGAGATGCTCTGTGGAAGGTATTAAAAATATATGGTGTGGGAGGCAAGTTGTTAGAAGCAGTGAAAAGTTTTTATCGAGGATGTAAGGCATGTGTACGTGTAGGAAGAGAGGAAAGTGATTGGTTCTCAGTGAATGTAGGTTTGCGGCACGGGTGTGTGATGTCTCCATGGTTGTTTAATTTGTTTATGGATGGGGTTGTTAGGGAGGTGAATTCAAGAGTTTTGGAAAGACGGGCAAGTATGAAGTCTGTTGGGGATGAGAGAGCTTGGGAAGTGAGTCAGTTGTTGTTCGCTGATGATACAGTGCTGGTGGCTGATTCATGTGAGAAACTGCAGAAGCTGGTGGCTGAGTTTGGTAAAGTGTGTGAAAGAAGAAAGTTAAGAGTAAATGTGAATAAGAGCAAGGTTATTAGGTACAGTAGGGTTGAGGGTCAAGTCAAATGGGAGGTAAGTTTGAATGGAGAAAAACTGGAGGAGGTGAAGTGTTTTAGATATCTGGGAGTGGATCTGGCAGCGGATGGAACCATGGAAGCGGAAGTGGATCATAGGGTGGGGGAGGGGGCGAAAATTCTGGGAGCCTTGAAGAATGTGTGGAAGTCGAGAACATTATCTCGGAAAGCAAAAATGGGTATGTTTGAAGGAATAGTGGTTCCAACAATGTTGTATGGTTGCGAGGCGTGGGCTATGGATAGAGTTGTGCGCAGGAGGATGGATGTGCTGGAAATGAGATGTTTGAGGACAATGTGTGGTGTGAGGTGGTTTGATCGAGTAAGTAACGTAAGGGTAAGAGATATGTGTGGAAATAAAAAGAGCGTGGTTGAGAGAGCAGAAGAGGGTGTTTTGAAGTGGTTTGGGCACATGGAGAGAATGAGTGAGGAAAGATTGACCAAGAGGATATATGTGTCGGAGGTGGAGGGAGTGAGGAGAAGTGGGAGACCAAATTGGAAGTGGAAAGATGGAGTGAAAAAGATTTTGTGTGATCGGGGCCTGAACATGCAGGAGGGTGAAAGGAGGGCAAGGAATAGAGTGAATTGGATCGATGTGGTATACCAGGGTTGACGTGCTGTCAGTGGATTGAATCAGGGCATGTGAAGCGTCTGGGGTAAACCATGGAAAGCTGTGTAGGTATGTATATTTTGCGTGTGTGAACGTATGTATATACATGTGTATGGGGGTGAGTTGGGCCATTTCTTTCGTCTGTTTCCTTGCGCTACCTCGCAAACGCGGGAGACAGCGAGAAAGCAAAAAAAAAAAACAAAAAAAAACATACATATACATATATATACAGACATACATACACATGTACATATTCATACTTCCTACTGCTACTGAGGATTCTGCATACTTTACAGTACCATAATGATATAGTCTTGCTGGATGAGCACAGGAAGTAGGGACAATGTCAACTCCTAAGTCCCTCTTTCACACAGAATCCTGAGGCTTATTTCCTGCTAAATAAGGAAACTGAGGCTTTCTTTCACTCATTACTTTATATTTGAATTTCAATTACCATGTATCTGACCAATTTTGGAGTTTGTCCAGGTTTCCTTTAGTAAGGTGATACGATCCTGCTAGCTTTTCAATTCCTTAATGACCTTTGCAACATGTGCAAAAAAATTTTTTTTTCTACATATTCACTATTCCCCGCATTAGCAAGGTAGCTTTAAGAACAGAGGACTGAACCTTAGACGAAATATCCTAAATTGGCCCCCTTCTCTGTTCCTTCTTTTGGAAAATTAAAAATGGAAGGGGAGGATTTCCAGCCCCCCGCTCTCTCCCCTTTAGTCGCCTTCTAGGACACACAGGGAATATGTGGGAGGTATTCTTTCTCCCCTATCCCTAGGGATATCTGCAAACATATTTAGGTAGAATCTATACCTTCTGGCATGTCATTCACATAAATCAAGAAAAGTAATGGCTCAAGAACATAATCCTGCAGCACTCTACCAGTGACCTTCACCCATTTGGAGAAGGCTGCTCTTACATATGTTCTTTATTCCTTTCCAATGAGATAATCTTTGAATCATTAGAGGAGTCTTCCCCTTATTCCTGCCCGGTGATCTAGCTTCTTAATCAGTCTCCCGTGTGGTATAGTGTCAAATGCTTCCTGGTAGTTCAGGTACAAACATGCTACTCAGCCTTCGCTTTTGTTTACTACATGACTCACTATCTCTTAGAAATATAAAAAGGTTCGTTACACAAGGCCTCCTTTCCCTCTCTCTTAGATAATTTCTCCTCTGAAGAAGTCGTCCATTTACTTTCCGATTATCTTTTCAAGAACCATACTGACCATCACACTTGTCAAGGACACTGGTCTGCAGAACACCACCTCTTTCTGGTTTCCTTTCTTATAGATGGATATGATGATTACCCTGAATCATTCCCCTGGTAATCTGTCTTTCTCCAGCACCATCTTCAACAATGAATTTGGATGCATCTTCACCACATATAGTAAAATTTCTTAAAATTCATGAGCCTTGAAGACTTCATGATCTTCTGGAATTATGTTACTGTCTTTTCTACAATTTTTTCATACTTGTTCCCCTTTTCCCAGAAATAGTGAGGTAGCACTAGGAAAAGATGAAGAGGCCTCACTTCTTCAAATTCATTTTCTAGCTGTCATGTGCAATGCACCTTAACAACAGCCCCCTTTCCACAACCAAGCACCACAGACCTTTCCGTAGTTTCCCCAGGCTGTTTCATGCGGCCTGGTTTAGTCCACTGACTTCATGTTGTCCCCTATATATCACACTGCTCTAATTCACTTTATCCTGTGCATGCCTTTCACCCTCCAACGTACTCAGGCCCTAACCATTTAAAATCTTTTTCACTCCATCCTTCCCTCCCATTTTCAATTTGGTCTCCCCCTTCTCCTTGTCCCCTCCACTTCTGACACATATCCTTTTGGTCAACCTTTCCAGACTCATTCTTTCCAAAACCATTTCAGCACACACTCTTCAGCTCTCTCAACCATACTTTTCAAATTACCACATCTGTTTCTTACTCTATCATTACTTGCTCGATCAACCTGCTTCACGCCACATAGTGTCCTCAAATATTTCATTTCTGAGAATCCATCCTCCTCCATAAATTTTCTTCTAATGCCCATACCTCACATCCATATAACATCTTTGGACCAACATCCCCTCAAATATACTTATTTTTGCCTTCCTAGATAAAGTCCTCTCTTTCTACATATTCCTCAATGCTCCAAAAGATATGCCTTCTTACCCACCCTAAGACACCTCTACTTCCATGGTTCCATTTCCACTCTCAGGCATCTAAAACACCCCACTTCCTTCAAGTCTTCTCTATTCAAATTCATACCCTAACTAACCAGTCTTTCTGCACTGCTAAACCTAATAACATTGATTTTATTCACATTTACTCTCAACTTCCTATTTCAAAACACTCCCAAACTCACATATCAACTCCTGCATTTTCTCTCTTGAAATCTGCCACTAGCACAGTAGTAATAGTGAATGTGAACAATTAGTTGCCACACTAGCCATATATTCTACCTCAACAAATTCTTGCTAGCTGTTCCATGTTCCCCGATATTCTTCTCTGTTATTTTTGAGAATATCTAAATAACCACTTCCCTGGGGATAGGGGAGAATGAATACTTCCCACGTATTCCCAGCATTTCATAAAAGGCGACTAAAAGGGGAGGGAAAGGGAGGCTGGAAGTCCTCCCCTCCTTTTTCAATTTTCCAAAAGAAGGAACAGAGAAGGGAGCAAAGTGAAGATACTCTTTCTAAGGCTCAGTCCTCTGTTCTTAATGCTACCTCGCTAACGTGGGAAATGGCAAATATGTATGAAAAAAATCTAAATAACCGTTAGTTCATGAGTTAGGTAACATGCTAGTAAAGAGAAGCAGCTAATTTAAGTCTTGTATCAATATGCAAAATTTTTGGCAAATTATTTCTGACACAGCATGCATGTACGTAGTGGTCTGGGCGGGAGAGGGCGAGTGCCACCGCAAACTGAGTGCAAAGCATACTGAAGTAATACTGTATTGAAAGTATTTCTGTTTTGTTGTGCAGGTTTTGAATGTTTTTCATTGCCAAGAAGCCAGAGAGTGTTTTGAGTGCTGCTTTGTGTGGTTTGCAGCATGTTTATTTGTGACAGACAGGGAGGATGATCAGGCATGTTAGGTTTAGTTTAAGTTGGAACAGTCGATTGTCTGCAGAGGATACCAAGGTTTTATTTTCCTATCCAAAACTGGCAACATTTTCTATATGGCCTTGGTGCTGATGTTTGTGATATGGCGAGAAAGCATCATGTGTGTGTTGGGTGTGATACCAAGTACGGCTGATGTACTGTGGGAAGTAAGCATCATTTCTGTGTTATATATGATACCAAGTATGGTCGGTGTTCTGTGGGGAGTAATGGTCATGTGTAATGTGTAAGCTACCAAGTATGGTCGGTGTTCTACAGAGTGTGACAATATGATGCAGGCTGCATTCATTTCTATAAGGAGTTAAGTGGAATTCTTGAGGGTGCCAGTGTTCTAACTGCATGATGTGCTGTATGTCTGTTCTTGTTTGGGAAACATGGAACTGTAGTGTGACTGTGGGGTCATCTATTATGAGAAGACTCTCCCAATTTGACCAGCTGGGGGTGATAAGAGGTTATGAAGGAAAAGTAAACAGTGATATAGAAAGAACTGCTCCTTTTGGAACCCCATGACAGCTTGAGAATCTTGTTGGTGATGCTTTGGGGAATAATTTGGCCTGGCAACCAGCCATCAAGCAAACCATCTTTATTTACTTCATGACCGGTGGTGTCAATTATCTTTGTGTGTGGATGTACCGTGTGAAAGTGTCGAATGCTTCATTGTTATCTACTACGGTTAATAACATGCAGGAAGGGAATGTGTTTGGATGAAGTCATCCAGGATTTGTTCTTTGAAGTTATTAAGAAATGTAGGTAAGAGTGGATTTTTTTTCCTTTTTGAGGAGTTTGGATAGGGATGACAGCCATGATATAAAGAAATATGACAAGGAGGAGTTGGGTGGGTGGTACAGAAGGCTTCACAATGGGTAAATACTATGCTGGCAACTTTTTATATGTTTAGGATTTAACTGTGTATCGAGGAGTGGTTGAAGATATCCATAAGTACTTGAATGGTGTTACAGACTCCACCGGTAAAAGGTTATAAGGAAAGTGAAAAGTCACTTCCAGCAAGGTTGTATCACTGGGAATACTGTCTCATAAAAGAACTTCTCTCTCCAGAGGAGTTTACGGTTCCCTACTACCGGAGGTAGCAGCAACCTTTAGAAAGATACTGGGTATTGTTGGGTCTCTTTCAAAGGCACTGCCCCCGGGATAAACATAAAACAGCATACGGGCCAAAGTGTTTATGAGGAAATTTGATGTGCTGTTACAGCCTGCTGCAGGATAGGTCTTTATGACTTAACCCAGTTCTGAATGTCAGAGGAAGTGAAGGGTCAGCAGGCAGTTATTTCAAAGAGAATTTTGTGTACAATTTTCATGAGAGTCCCATTAGAGGTGTGCTTAATTTGTAGCCAATTTCTGAGTTTCATGAGCATGTTTATGAGTTCTTTTGGAGAAGGGATACAGTTAGGGTTAGTTATGCTTTATGTGTGGGGGCTGGGGTGGCAATGAAGGTGTGGATTCATGTTATCATTCACCAGAGTTGGATGCTGTTTATATACATATGCTATTAAACAACATACTTTGTGCTTGTATCTGATCTTAATCTTACAAATAAAAAATCAGACAAAATGATGGTGTAATCCTTCACAAACTGCTTTCACTTTCCCCTCACACAAACAGCAACAACTTCCCTTATAAATACTTTCTGCTGCTCATCTCTGCCTGTCCTTATTATGCAACTCTAAAGAACGTATTCCAACTTACTGGTAAGTTTGTGAAGGCAGTAAATGTTGAATTAAGAAAGGCTATGAGATCAGTGACATAAGATGATGATGTGCCTTGGGGTTCAGCTAACATCCAGTCATAAGATGCTAAGTCCAAGAACTCATCAATCTTTAGTCTGAGAGCAGTATAAATCTGCTCTTCAGCTTCTCCACGTATATCCTTGAACATGGCTTTTCCCTGTAGTCTCCCCAGGCCTGGTTTACTGCTGTCTTCTATGCTCCTGAGAGAAGAAATTATTGCTTAATTAAAAAAAGACACAAAACATACACAAATTACCCTTCCCATACTGCACAAGTAAGCAAGCATACACACACACACACACACACACACTCGAAATGTGACATGGCCAAGAGTTACAAGATCTAAGATTGCAGGGAACAAATACAGCAGTATAAGAAAGAAAGAACAAAGAAATTTTGAAAAGATAAATGTAGAAAAGGAAGAAGAAAATTCAAAAACACATATTCCATAAATTCATTATGAGTAATTTTCCAGTTAATGAGCAGCTGATCAGGCTTGAGGATTCACAGGGGAAACTTGTAAAGAATTATGTACAGGTAGCTGAAGAGCTCAAAGATCAAAAGTGTTTTCATTGTGGAATACACAATAGCCCTATCACCAATAAGGTGGAATGGGGAGGAGGTTCTGTAAAGCTGATATATCTAGAAATTTATTTTTTATCTTATTATACTTTGTCGCTGTCTCCCGCGTTTGCGAGGTAGCGCAAGGAAACAGACGAAAGAAATGGCCCAACCCCCCCCCATACACATGTATATACATACGCCCACACACGCAAATATACATACCTACACAGCTTTCCATGGTTTACCCCAGACGCTTCACATGCCTTGATTCAATCCACTGACAGCACGTCAACCCCGGTATACCACATCGCTCCAATTCACTCTATTCCTTGCCCTCCTTTCACCCTCCTGCATGTTCAGGCCCCGATCACACAAAATCTTTTTCACTCCATCTTTCCACCTCCAATTTGGTCTCCCTCTTCTCCTTGTTCCCTCCACCTCCGACACATATATCCTCTTGGTCAATCTTTCCTCACTCATCCTCTCCATATGCCCAAACCACTTCAAAACACCCTCTTCTGCTCTCTCAACCACGCTCTTTTTATTTCCACACATCTCTCTTACCCTTACGTTGCTCACTCGATCAAACCACCTCACACCACACATTGTCCTCAAACATCTCATTTCCAGCACATCCATCCTCCTGCGCACAACTCTATCCATAGCCCACGCCTCGCAACCATACAACATTGTTGGAACCACTATTCCTTCAAACATACCCATTTTTGCTTTCCGAGATAATGTTCTCGGCTTCCACACATTCTTCAAGGCCCCCAGGATTTTTGCCCCCTCAACCACCCTATGATCCACCTCCGCTTCCATGGTTCCATCCGCTGCCAGATCCACTCCCAGATATCTAAAACACTTCACTTCCTCCAGTTTTTCTCCATTCAAACTCACCTCCCAATTGACTTGACCCTCAACCCTACTGTACCTAATAACCTTGCTCTTATTCACATTTACTCTTAACTTTCTTCTTCCACACACTTTTCCAAACTCAGTCACCAGCTTCTGCAGTTTCTCACATGAATCAGCCACCAGCGCTGTATCATCAGCGAACAACAACTGACTCACTTCCCAAGCTCTCTCATCCCCAACAGACTTCATACTTGCCCCTCTTTCCAAAACTCTTGCATTTACCTCCCTAACAACCCCATCCATAAACAAATTAAACAACCATGGAGACATCACACACCCCTGCCGCAAACCTACATTCACTGAGAACCAATCACTTTCCTCTCTTCCTACACGTACACATGCCTTACATCCTCGATAAAAACTTTTTACTGCTTCTAACAACTTTCCTCCCACACCATATATTCTTAATACCTTCCACAGAGCATCTCTATGTGGCAGTTGAGGGAATAATTGGTATACATGGGGTGTTCAGTGTTGTAAATGGAAATGGTGAAGAGCTTGTAGATTTATGTGTTGAAAAAGGACTGATGATTGGGAATACCTGGTTTAAAAAGCGAGATATACATAAGTATACTTATGTAAGTAGGAGAGATGGCCAGAGAGCGTTATTGGATTACGTGTTAATTGACAGGCGTGCGAAAGAGAGACTTTTGGATGTTAATGTGCTGAGAGGTGCAACTGGAGGGATGTCTGATCATTATCTTGTGGAGGCTAAGGTGAAGATTTGTATGGGTTTTCAGAAAAGAAGAGTGAATGTTGGGGTGAAGAGGGTGGTGAGAGTAAGTGAGCTTGAGAAGGAGACCTGTGTGAGGAAGTACCAGGAGAGACTGAGTACAGAATGGGAAAAGGTGAGAACAATGGAAGTAAGGGGAGTGGGGGAGGAATGGGATGTATTTAGGGAATCAGTGATGGATTGCGCAAAAGATGCTTGTGGCATGAGAAGAGTGGGAGGTGGGTTGATTAGAAAGGGTAGTGAGTGGTGGGATGAAGAAGTAAGAGTATTAGTGAAAGAGAAGAGAGAGGCATTTGGACGATTTTTGCAAGGAAAAAATGCAATTGAGTGGGAGATGTATAAAAGAAAGAGACAGGAGGTCAAGAGAAAGGTGCAAGAGGTGAAAAAAAGGGCAAATGAGAGTTGGGGTGAGAGAGTATCATTAAATTTTAGGGAGAATAAAAAGATGTTCTGGAAGGAGGTAAATAAAGTGCGTAAGACAAGGGAGCAAATGGGAACTTCAGTGAAGGGCGCAAATGGGGAGGTGATAACAAGTAGTGGTGATGTGAGAAGAAGATGGAGTGAGTATTTTGAAGGTTTGTTGAATGTGTTTGATGATAGAGTGGCAGATATAGGGTGTTTTGGTCGAGGTGGTGTGCAAAGTGAGAGGGTTAGGGAAAATGATTTGGTAAACAGAGAAGAGGTAGTGAAAGCTTTGCGGAAGATGAAAGCCGGCAAGGCAGCAGGTTTGGATGGTATTGCAGTGGAATTTATTAAAAAAGGGGGTGACTGTATTGCTGACTGGTTGGTAAGGTTATTTAATGTATGTATGACTCATGGTGAGGTGCCTGAGGATTGGCGGAATGCGTGCATAGTGCCATTGTACAAAGGCAAAGGGGATAAGAGTGAGTGCTCAAATTACAGAGGTATAAATATCTAGAAATGACATTAACAAACAATAAAAGGCACTGACAGAATACTAAAAGGTATAGACCTCTACATGGCTCATGGTCCTGATGAAATTTGACCAAATGTGCTGAAGATGTGTATAGATACACTAGAAAACCCTTTTGAAATACTGTTCAAGATGTTGCAGGAGAAAGGCAGAATGCTAAGGGAGTGGAAAAGGGGCAAACATCATTTCCATCCATACTATTCGCCATTTCCCATGTTAGTGAGGTAGCGTTAAGAACAGAGGACTGAGCCTTTGAGGGAATATCCTCACTTGGCCCCGTCCTCTGTTCCTTCTTTAGGAAAACTAAAAATGAAAGGGGAGGATTTCCAGCCCCCCGCTCCCTTCCCTTTTAGTCGCCTTCTATGATACGCTGGGAATACGTGGGAAGTATTCTTTCTCCCCTATCCCCAGGGATAAAACATCATACCTGTCTATAATAAGAGACACCAAGAAGAGGTAATGAACTGCAGACTAGTATCTCTAACAAGCATGGTCTGTAAGATTCTAGAAAAGATAATCAGAGAGCAAATGAATGACTTTTCATGAAGGAGAAATTCCTTACTGAGAAAAAGGAAGGTTTTGGGGAAAAGAGGTCATACTGCAAGAGAACATTTGACACCATCCCACATGGGAGGCTGATTAAGAAGGACCACCAGGCAGGACCAAAAGGATGAACTCCTTCAGTGGGTTTAGCAGAGGAAAACAAAGGATGCAAGAGAGGAACCTTCTCAAAGCGAGTACTGCAGGATTCTGTTCTGTGTCCATTACTCTTCTTCATCTATGTGAATAACTTACCAGGTATGGAATCCTACCTGAATATGTTTGGAAGATGCAAAGATCATGAGAAACGTCAAAAGCATTGAGCACTGCATCAGCTTCTAACCTTAGTTCTGTATATGGTTGATGAAGCTCAACCAGAGTAAATATAAAGTAATAAGGATTGGGCACAGTAAAAGAGGGCAGCACAATACGATTGCCATCGAAAGAAGCTGTGGGAATATGTATGTGAAAGAGAAATGGGAGTCAACACCATCCCTAATCTACTGCAAGAGTCCCACCTCTGGAGAATAGTCAAGAAGACCAACTGTCTGATAACACATATCAGAAAAATAGAATACATTTCTTCAGTTTGGTCAAAAAACCTAAAGAAGCAAAAACTATCCAAACAGATGGAAACAAGGAAATATTGAGCAAGCTGCTGATATCTCACATAAGGAGAAAAATAGGATACATTTCTTCAGTTTGGTCAATAAACCTAAAGAAACACAAACTAATCCAAACATAAAACATCCAAAAGACAGCAATAAAGATGGTAGCAGGGCTGAGAGAGAGAGAGAGAGAGAGAGAGAGAGAGAGAGAGAGAGAGAGAGAGAGAGAGAGAGAGAGAGAGAGAGAGAGAGAGAGAGGGGGGGGGGGGGGGGCTAAAATTTGCCTACCTTGGAAGAGTGAGGTGTAACCTGATCATATTTAAGTTTTCAAAACAGATTGGTAACCAAGCAAGAGGTGATCCTGAATTCCTTGATGAAGATAATCTGTCTTTGGATCATGTAAAGAGTAATCTTATGAGCACTAGCTCTTCCAGCACTGAAAATTGACCAAAAGGCGACATGAGAAGGTGTTCCTAGCACAACAAACAGCACTGTTCCCACTGCCCACCTGACCATGACAACAATGCATCTGACTGGTATGGCTGATAATTCTCACAAGTTTTATACTTGCAGTTCTGCTCTATTGAAAAAATTATCAGTGACTCACAACAGATATAACAAGAAATGATTTCTCATATAAGATAAAACATAATAAAAATCACAAATAAATTTTTTGAAGTGAACTAAACAATAAAATGACTCACTTGACAGAGTACTTTGGCCTCACTCTTACACATTTTACGTATGTTGCACTGAAATTTCTACATAATTTCTATTCATTACCTGAGTGACAGCAGTGGATGAAAGATACCTCAGAAGAATTTTTTTCATTGCTATTTGAATATTTTGATACTGACAGATTAAATAAATTCTTTTATAATCTGAAGAACAGATTCACTGGTTTGGAAAGGAGTTAAAACCTTAAAGAACTCTACGGCAACAGGCCCTGATAGCATATCAAACCTTCATATAAAACCCTTTGGACTAGTTGCAATCTGAACACCTACAGACATCTTCAACCACCCCAGGATAAACAACAAAATCCCTAACATCTGAAAACTTGCCAACATAATACCAATCCTAAAACACTCTATATCACCCAAATTATCCTTCTTCTACTGACCTATATCAATTCTATTTCAGTATTCATACTCTTTGAAAAACTGACTCACAACAGAATTAAGGAAAAAAAACCCACTCTCATCTACATAACATGGCTTTAGACCTAATTAGTGCACTATCACACAAACCTCACAAAACATTTCCAAGATGGCTCCAACTAACTACAACCAGTTTCATAAAGTGCTAGTGGCAAAAGACATCAAGACATGACGTTGTACCCTGACACAGCCTGTACCCTGACACAGCCTTACACAAAAAGTACTGGATACAATTCTCTACAACAATGACATATGGTGATTGGCCTGACCATCCACTTTGTCAAAAGCAATCATATCAAAGCTGGAATTCACAAAGAACTAAGCACCTCAACATGACTGACACTCAATTCATTGCAGCAACACTCGACCCTTATCATCTAAACCATTCCATAACTAACCACCAACACCAAAATAAAAGTTAAAAACTTTCCCATCACACACTTCAGCAACCTATACTTAAGGATTCCCCTACCCCTAAAGATCATGACAAAACATTTGCAGAAAGAAATGACCTAACAAGCACTAAACAAACAACCTCCCAACACAAGTCATCTAGACGTACACCCATCTGAAAGTACATTCCCTTGACATCTATAAATTACACTTTTTTTCTACGCTCTGGACACCATCCATTTCCATAACATTACCAATACTGATTTAGCTTATTTCAAGATCCATGCATGCCCAAGATGCAACCTCCGTACTGTAGACACTAAACACTTGCTCCTCACACAGATGCATGCAAAATATCACCACTCTTTGACCTGTGATCCAGCCAACTGGATGTGGTTGGCTTCCAGAACACAGCAAGAACTCTAAAAGGAAGGCAAAGTTATATATTTCCAAATATGTATTCTTAATCAATACCCTATCAAACATACACCCATGTGAAAGTACATTCCCCATACAAATATAAGTTACACTTTCTCACTAGCAGTCTGGGCACCAACTGTTTTCAACATTACAAACACCATTTGAGCAAACCAAAAAACCCTTCAAGCATAATATGCAGCTTCCACTCTAGAGGCACTGAACACTTAATCCATTTTGCCCTATGCTAACCCTACAGAAACATGCACTCAACACAACCACATTTTATGACCTGTTGGATGTGGTCAGCTTTACAAGCATTGCTGGAGTCCCATAGAAGAGACACCTAAAGCATGATGGTAAGATCATTTAAGTTTTATGTTATTCCTGGGGATAAGGGAGAAAGAACAATACCTAGATAAATTCTGCAGGTCATAGAAAGCAAATAAGATGAGAAGTGGGGTTGGAAAATCTCCCCTACAGTAATACTACTTTCCAAGAAAAGGTTCAGAAGTAGGAGCTAAGTGATAATTTTTCCTCTATGGCTCAATTGTCTGTTTCTGGCATTACCTTGATCAGGCAGGAAATGTTGAATAAGTATGATACTACCTAAGCAATAACAATCATGCAACACTACATCAGACAGTTTGAATATTGGGTTTCCCTTAACAGAATGTCTAGATCACCACAAAAGTCCACCATTACCCTTTTAACCCCTAACAGACATGGATTCAACTTGAACATTCCTGTCAATCTGAACATTCAACCATTCCTATGTAGCAAAACTCTTACAAAAGTGGGCATCACATAAGATACACATATGATGACATTCACTCCTCACATTACAAACATCAATACAATGGCCGTAAACAAACTAAATGCCAACGGAAAACTTACTATTACCTGATTCAGAAAAATAACAATCACTCAGTGCTGAATACTCTATGAACAATTAATTCAATCCACCCTAAACTATGTCTTGTCTGCCTATTTATCTATACCATCATGTACAAATATAATAAAGAAACAAATCACACAAAACAGAGTGCTCATAATAATCACACAGAATGCTAAATGAATTCAGAATTGGACAGGATATCTCAGTGGGGAAAGTGGGTGGATGTAATCTAGTTAAGTTTAATGCCTCCAAGACCTAGTTTCTACCCATCTCTCTAGCAAAAACTCCTGATCTCTCATCTCTCCTTTGACGGTTCTGTAATTCCACCTCTTGACTCAATGAACATACTTGGTATTACTGTAACATCCAATCTTTCTGGGAAACCCCACATTATGGGAATAGCTAAGTCTGCTTCCAAAAAACTGGGTGTTCTGTTTAAATGTCAAAACTTCTTTTCTTCAGAAAAGTTACTCCGTTTATACAAAGGTTTTTTCGTCATTGTGTGGAGTACTGCTCTCACATCTGGGGTGGTTCTAGCTCTGCATCCCTACTTGATAGAGTTGAGTCAAAAGCAGTCCAACTTATAAGCTGTCCCAGGCTAACTTCCAAGCTTGATGCTCCTAAGAGCTGGCTGCTTGCATGCCCCTGCCACCACTTGACCGTGCAATACTTGGCAAGCTGCTGCACCACATGATTACTTTGTGGTCAACAGGAACTCAACGGTGGGCTGTTTAGATAACTGCTTCTTTTCCTACATGTCAAAGCTCTCTACTTTCTCAGATCTTTCCCAATACCTATGACCTAGCTCATTTCAAAAGACAGGTTTTTCACTTCCTCCAATATTCGTAAATACTTTTCCTTGTCTTCTTTTTCCCTTTCATTATTCTCTTTATATTTCAATGAAGGTGAAGCCTTGATGTGGACTTTTGTCCATGACTGGAGTCATAAAAAAAAAGCAAAATGAAACACAAATGGTGGTAAAACTTTAATTTGTTCAAGACTCAGTTCTTTGCAACAATACTTGACTCTTCCCATCCAAACTACACTATAACCAATCACCAACTTCCAAGAAGAAATATAGTCTTTCCCCAAAATTCACATTTCAACAACCTATCAACCTACCATTATAGATCCCTCTTTTCTCAAAAAACTCTTGGAAATTATCTTACAGACAAGAAGCAATTGCCCTTCCGACCCAGTCTTTACACAATTCTATCAAACGCACACCAATCTGTAGTGGTATGACTTATCCTTTCATGTCCGTGTTCAATACACCAATACATCTCCAGCATTACAAGTCTTGTTTCAACACAGCACAAGAGCCAATCCCTCAAGATACAACATCCTTACTGAGCCTTTGCATCTCAACATCACCATCCTTTCTGATATGTGGTCCTGTCTAGTGGATGAAGCAAGCTTCTTGAGCATTGCATGAGTCCCAGGGGAAGGGGTTCTTGGGAGGAAGCTAAAGGTAAAGGTCTATATGCCTCATTATGTTGCTGTCCCAGGAGTCCCTTGTATGAGGCCCCTGCAGCATCCAGAAAGCTGGCCACATCCACCAGACTGGGCCAAGGTCAGAGTGTGGTTAGGTTGTGTATCTCTGTACAATGAGCATAAAGCAAGTGAGGTGTAAGTATTTAGTGGAAGGCAAGCGAAGAGCAAGTGTTCACTGTAAGGTAACTAAGGAATAGGAGGTCAGTGTAAGGCAGGTGAGGATCAAGTGTTCAGTAAAAGGCAAGTGAGGAACAAGTGTTCAGTGTAAGGCATGTGAGGAGAGAGTGTTCAGTGTAAGGCAAGTGAGGAGAGAGTGTTCAGTGTAAGGCAAGTGAGGAGAGAGTGTTCAGTGTAAGGTAAGTGAGGAGTGAGTATTCAGTGTAAGGCAAGTGGGGAGAGTGTTCAGTGTAAGGCAAGTGAGGAACAAGTGTTCAGTGTAAGGCAAGTAAGGAGTGAGTGTTAAGTGTAAGGCATGTGAGGAGAGAGTGTTCAGTGTAAGGCAAGTGAGGAGAGAGTATTCAGTGTAAGGCAAGTGAGGAGACAGTGTTCAGTGTAAGGCAAGTGAGGAGTGAGTGTTCAGTGTAAGGCAAATGAGGAGTGAGTATTCAGTGTAAGGCAAGTGTTCAGTGTAACGCAAGTGAGGAGCAAGTGTTCAGTGTAAAGCAAGTGAGGAGCGAGTATTCAGTGTAAGGCAAGTCAGGAGCGAGTGTTCAGTGTAAGGCAAGTGAGGAGTGAGTATTCCGTGTACGGCAAGTGAGGAGTGAGTGTTCTGTGTAAGGCAAGTGAGGAGCAAGTGGTCAGTGTAAGGCAAGTGAATAGTGAGTGTTCAGTGTACGGCAAGGAGCGAGCATTCAGTGTAAGGCAAGTGAGGAGTGAGTGTTCAGTGTAAGGGAAGTGAGGACCGAGTGTTCAGTGTAAGGCAAGTGAGGAATGAGTGTTCTATGTAAGGCAAGTGAGGAGTGAGTGTTCAGTGTAAGGCAAGTGAGGAGTGAGTGTTCAGTGTAAGGCACGTGAGGAGCGAGTGTTCAGTGTAAAGCAAGTGAAGAGCGAGTGTTCTGAGTAAGGCAAGTGAGCAGCAAGTGTTCAGTGTAATGCATGTGAGGAGCAAGTGTTCTGTGTACGGCAAGAGAGGAGTGAGTGTTCTGTAAGCAAATGAGGAGCGAGTGTTCAGCGTAAGGCAAGTGAGGAGTGAGTGTTGTGTGTAAGGCAAGTGAGGAGTGAGTGCTCTGTGTAAAGCAAGTGAGGAGCGAGTGTTTAATGTAAGCCAAGTGAGGAACAATTGTTCAGTG
Source organism: Panulirus ornatus (assembly GCF_036320965.1). NCBI lineage: Eukaryota > Metazoa > Arthropoda > Malacostraca > Decapoda > Palinuridae > Panulirus > Panulirus ornatus. Next base: position 4,692,709 of record NC_092260.1, read on the forward strand.
TAAGGCAAGTGAGGAGAAAGTGTTCAGTGTAAGGCAAGTGAGGAGTGAATGTTCAGTGTACGGCAATTGTTCAGTGTAAGGCAAGTGAGGAGAAAGTGTTCAGTGTAAGGCAAGTGAGGAGTGAATGTTCAGTGTACGGCAAGTAAGGAGCGAGCATTCAGTGTAAGGCAAGTGAGGAGTGAGTGTTTAATGTAAGGCAAGTGAGGAGTGAGTGTTCAGTGTAAGGCAAGTGAGGAGTGAGTGTTCTATGTAAGGCAAGTGAGGAGTGAGTGTTCAGTGTAAGGCAAGTGAGGAGTGAGTGTTCAGTGTAAGGCAAGTGAGGAGCGAGTATTCAGTGTAAGGCAAATGAGGAGTGAGTGTTCTGTGTAAGGCAAGTGAGGAGCAAGTGTTCTGTGTAAAGCAAGTGAGGAGTGAGTGTTCTGTGTAAGGCAAGTGAGGAGCAAGTGTTCAGTGTAAAGCAAGTGAGGAGTGAGTGTTCAGTGTAAGGCAAGTGAGGAGTGAGTATTCAGTGTAAGGCAAGTGAGGAGCGAGTATTCAGTGTATGGCAAATGAGGAGTGAACGTTCTGTGTAAAGCAAGTGAGGAGTGAGTGTTCAGTGTAAGGCAAGTGAGGAGTGTGTTCTGAGTAAGGCAAGTAAGGAGCGAGTGTTCTGAGTAAGGCAAGTGAGGAGCAAGTGTTCAGTGTAAGGCATGTGAAGAGCAAGTGTTCTGTGTAAGGCAAGTGTGGAGCAAGTGTTCAGTGGAAGGCAAGTGAGGAGCGAGTGTTCAGTGTAAGGCAAGTGAGGAGTGTGTTCTGAGTAAGGCAAGTAAGGAGCGAGTGTTCTGAGTAAGGCAAGTAAGGAGTGAGTGTTCAGTGTAAGGCAAGTGAGGAGCAAGTGTTCAGTGTAAGGCATGTGAAGAGCAAGTGTTCTGTGTAAGGCAAGTGTGGAGCAAGTGTTCAGTGGAAGGCAAGTGAGGAGCGAGTGTTTAATGTAAGGCAAATGAGGAGCAAGTGTTCAGTGTAAGGCAAGTGAGGAGCAAGTGTTCAGTGTAAGGCATGTGAAGAGCAAGTGTTCTGTGTAAGGCAAGTGAGCAAGTGTTAAGTGTAAGGCAAGTGAGGAGCGAGTGTTCAGTGTAAGGCAAGAGAGGAGTGAGTGTTCTGTGTAAGGCAAATGAGGAGCGAGTGTTCAGCGTAAGGCAAGTGAAGAGTGAGTGTTCTGTGTAAGGCAAGTGAGGAGCAAGTGTTAAGTGTAAGGCAAGTGAGGAGTGAGTGTTCAGTGTAAGGTAAGAGAGGAGTGAGTGTTCTGTGTAAGGCAAATGAGGAGCGAGTGTTCAGCGTAAGGCAAGTGAGGAGTGAGTGTTGTGTGTAAGGCAAGTGAGGAGTGAGTGTTCTGTGTAAAGCAAGTGAGGAGCGAGTGTTTAATGTAAGCCAAGTGAGAAACAAGTGTTCAGTGTAAGGCAAGTGAGGAGAAAGTGTTCAGTGTAAGGCAAGTGAGGAGTGAGAGTTCAGTGTAAGGCAAGTGAGGAGTGAATGTTCAGTGTAAGGCAAGTGAGGAGCGAGTGTTTAATGTAAGGCAAGTGAGGAGCAAGTGTTCAGTGTAAGGCAAGTGAGGAGTGAGTGTTCTGTGTAAGGCAAGTGAGGAGTGAGTCTTCAGTGTAAGGCAAGTGAGGAGCGAGTATTCAGTGTAAGGCAAGTGAGAAGCGAGTGTTCAGTGTAAGGCAAGTGAGGAGTGAGTGTTCTGTGTAAGGCAAGAGAGGAGTGAGTGTTCTGTGTAAGGCAAGTGAGGAGCGAGTATTCAGTGTAAGGCAAGTGAGGAGTGAGTGTTCTGTGTAAGGCAAGTGAGGAGTGAGTATTCAGTGTAAGGCAAGTGAGGAGCGAGTATTCAGTGTAAGGCAAGTGAGGAGCGAGTGTTCAGTGTAAGGCAAGTGAGGAGCGGGTGTTCACTGTAAGGCAAGAGAGGAGTGAGTGTTCTGTGTAAGGCAAGTGAGGAGTGAGTGTTCAGTGTAAGGCAAGTGAGGAGTGAGTGTTCAGTGTAAGGCAAGTGAGGAGTGAGTGTTCAGTGTAAGGCAAATGAGGAGTGAGTATTCAGTGTAAGGCAAGTGTTCAGTGTAACGCAAGTGAGGAGCAAGTGTTCAGTGTAAAGCAAGTGAGGAGCGAGTATTCAGTGTAAGGCAAGTCAGGAGCGAGTGTTCAGTGTAAGGCAAGTGAGGAGTGAGTATTCCGTGTACGGCAAGTGAGGAGTGAGTGTTCTGTGTAAGGCAAGTGAGGAGCAAGTGGTCAGTGTAAGGGAAGTGAGGAGTGAGTGTTCAGTGTACGGCAAGTAAGGAGAGAGCATTCAGTGTAAGGCAAGTGAGGAGTGAGTGTTCAGTGTAAGGGAAGTGAGGACCGAGTGTTCAGTGTAAGGCAAGTGAGGAGTGAGTGTTCTATGTAAGGCAAGTGAGGAGTGAGTGTTCAGTGTAAGGCAAGTGAGGAGTGAGTGTTCAGTGTAAGGCACGTGAGGAGCGAGTGTTCAGTGTAAGGCAAGTGAAGAGCGAGTGTTCTGAGTAAGGCAAGTGAGCAGCAAGTGTTCAGTGTAATGCATGTGAGGAGCAAGTGTTCTGTGTACGGCAAGAGAGGAGTGAGTGTTGTGTAAGCAAATGAGGAGCGAGTGTTCAGCGTAAGGCAAGTGAGGAGTGAGTGTTGTGTGTAAGGCAAGTGAGGAGTGAGTGTTCTGTGTAAAACAAGTGAGGAGCGAGTGTTTAATGTAAGCCAAGTGAGAAACAAGTGTTCAGTGTAAGGCAAGTGAGGAGAAAGTGTTCAGTGTAAGGCACGTGAGGAGTGAGAGTTCAGTGTAAGGCAAGTGAAGAGTGAGTGTTCAGTGTAAGGCAAGTGAGGAGCGAGTGTTTAATGTAAGGCAAGTGAGGAGCAAGTGTTCAGTGTAAGGCAAGTGAGGAGTGAGTGTTCTGTGTAAGGCACGTGAGGAGTGAGTATTCAGTGTAAGGCAAGTGAGGAGCGAGTATTCAGTGTAAGGCAAGTGAGAAGCGAGTGTTCAGTGTAAGGCAAGTGAGGAGTGAGTGTTCTGTGTAAGGCAAGAGAGGAGTGAGTGTTCTGTGTAAGGCAAGTGAGGAGCGAGTATTCAGTGTAAGGCAAGTGAGGAGTGAGTGTTCTGTGTAAGGCAAGTGAGGAGTGAGTATTCAGTGTAAGGCAAGTGAGGAGCAAGTATTCAGTGTAAGGCAAGTGAGGAGCGAGTGTTCAGTGTAAGGCAAGTGAGGAGCGGGTGTTCACTGTAAGGCAAGAGAGGAGTGAGTGTTCTGTGTAAGGCAAGTGAGGAGTGAGTGTTCAGTGTAAGGCAAGTAAGGAGCGAGTGTTCAGTGTAAGGCAAGTGAGGAGTGAGTGTTCAGTGTAAGGCAAATGAGGAGTGAGTATTCAGTGTAAGGCAAGTGTTCAGTGTAACGCAAGTGAGGAGCAAGTGTTCAGTGTAAAGCAAGTGAGGAGCGAGTATTCAGTGTAAGGCAAGTCAGGAGCGAGTGTTCAGTGTAAGGCAAGTGAGGAGTGAGTATTCCGTGTACGGCAAGTGAGGAGTGAGTGTTCTGTGTAAGGCAAGTGAGGAGCAAGTGGTCAGTGTAAGGCAAGTGAGGAGTGAGTGTTCAGTGTACGGCAAGTGAGGAGCGAGCATTCAGTGTAAGGCAAGTGAGGAGTGAGTGTTCAGTGTAAGGGAAGTGAGGACCGAGTGTTCAGTGTAAGGCAAGTGAGGAGTGAGTGTTCTATGTAAGGCAAGTGAGGAGTGAGCATTCAGTGTAAGGCAAGTGAGGAGTGAGTGTTCAGTGTAAGGGAAGTGAGGACCGAGTGTTCAGTGTAAGGCAAGTGAAGAGCGAGTGTTCTGAGTAAGGCAAGTGAGCAGCAAGTGTTCAGTGTAATGCATGTGAGGAGCAAGTGTTCTGTGTACGGCAAGAGAGGAGTGAGTGTTCTGTAAGCAAATGAGGAGCGAGTGTTCAGCGTAAGGCAAGTGAGGAGTGAGTGTTGTGTGTAAGGCAAGTGAGGAGTGAGTGCTCTGTGTAAAGCAAGTGAGGAGCGAGTGTTTAATGTAAGCCAAGTGAGGAACAATTGTTCAGTGTAAGGCAAGTGAGGAGAAAGTGTTCAGTGTAAGGCAAGTGAGGAGTGAGTGTTCAGTGTAAGGCAAGTGAGGAATGAGTGTTCAGTGTAAGGCAAGTGAGGAGCGAGTGTTTAATGTAAGGCAAGTGAGGAGCAAGTGTTCAGCGTAAGGCAAGTGAGGAGTGAGTGTTCTGTGTAAGGCACGTGAGGAGTGAGTGTTTAATGTAAGGCAAGTGAGGAGCAAGTGTTCAGTGTAAGGCAAGTGAGGAGTGAGTGTTCTGTGTTAAGCAAGTGAGGAGTGAGTGTTCTGTGTAAGGCAAGTGAGGAGCGAGTGTTTTACGTAAGGCAAATGAGGAGCAAGTGTTCAGTGTACGGAAAGTGAGGAGAGAGTGTTTAATGTAAGGCAAGTGAGGAGCAAGTGTTCAGTGTAAGGCAAGTGAGGAGCGAGTGTTCAGTGTAAGGCAAGAGAGGAGTGAGTGTTGTGTAAACAAATGAGGAGCGAGTGTTCAGTGTAAGGCAAGTGAGGAGTGAGTGTTATGTGTAAGGCAAGTGAGGAGTGAGTGCTCTGTGTAAAGCAAGTGAGGAGCGAGTGTTTAATGTAAGCCAAGTGAGGAACAAGTGTTCAGTGTAAGGCAAGTGAGGAGAAAGTGTTCAGTGTAAAGCAAGTGAGGAGTGAGTGTTCAGTGTAAGGCAAGTGAGGAGTGAGTGTTCAGTGTAAGGCAAGTGAGGAGCGAGTGTTTAATGTAAGGCAAGTGAGGAGCAAGTGTTCAGTATAAGGCAAGTGAGGAGTGAGTGTCCTGTGTTAAGCAAGTGAGGAGTGAGTGTTCTGTGTAAGGCAAGTGAGGAGCGAGTGTTAAATGTAAGGCAAGTGAGGAGCAAGTGTTCAGTGTACGGAAAGTGAGGAGAGTGTGTTTAATGTAAGGCAAGTGAGGAGTGAGTGTTCTGTGTACGGCAAGTGAGGAGTGAGTGTTCTGAGTACAGCAAGTGAGGAGCAAGTGTTCTGTGTTAGGCAAGTGAGGAGTGAGTGTTCTGTGTAAGGCAAGTGAGAAGCGAGTGTTTAGTGTAAGACAAATGAGGACCGAGTGTTCAGTGTACAGCAAGTGAGGAGCAAGTGTTCAGTGTAAGGCAAGTGAGGAACGAATGTTCTGCGTAAGGCAAAAGAGGAACGAGTGTTCTGTGTGAGGCTAGTGAGGACCGAGTGTTTAGTGTAAGGTCTGAGGATTTTGGAAGTGAAGCCTTCATAAATGACTGGCTTGGTAGCAAGCTACAGACTCTGCTAATCATTATTTGTCATTATTGTGAGTTAGTGTCAAGCATTACTGTGAGAATATGAGCTGGAGGGTGTCAAAATGCTTTACTGAGATCTAAAGCCAATAATACTGCATGGAAGGAGGTTGTGGTTGGGTGAAGCTATCCAGAATGCGTTGAGTTATGTTTGTGCAGTGTGGTGGTAGAGTGATTGGGCTTGAAGTCATGACATGTAGGTGAGAGATATTTTGTTTGATGCAGCTGCTACTGTGGATTAATTTTTCAGGGAATTTAGATAATGAAAACACAAATATGATACACAGCAGTTGGAGGAAGAGAAGTTGGAAGGCGTGAAGATACTTATGAAGGGTTCTAGACTACTAAAGTTTAGAGACAACTGATATTTTGTGGTGTAATCAGATGTTGCTGAATTTGGATTGTAAGTGGTCCAATGTGTTCGTGTGGAAGTCTGATATGTCATCAGGACCTGATATGGGAAACTTCCAAAAGGTTTCAACTGCACTGTGTCAATCAATGGGAGTGATTGGGAGTGAAGTCTGGGACAAAAAAAATGTCAGGATGAATCTTATGTAAGTTTTTCATGAAATTCCTGTTGGGTATGTGGTTGGTTTAGTGGATGATTCTATTAGGAGTGTTTCATGAGTCTGTAGGTTCTTTAAAAGAAGGGATGTTCTTATGTGAGGCTGGAGTGGTGTGGGAAGTGTAAATTTTTTTCGAAGTTCACTGCCTGAGTTTTGTGGTTCAAAGTAGTAAGAAAAGTTTGCCAGTTTGCTGTTTGCCGTTGCAGGATTAGTTCACCAGTGGAGCTGTTTAGAGTCTGGATTTATTCTATTTCAACTGGTGGCACTCGGCTTAATCAGAGGAGGTTTCTTTGTTTTATGAGGTATGCAATCTGCAAGATGTCCAGGTTACATTTCTTTGCACTGCATGTCCTTGTAGTATGCACTTTCAACTGATTTAGTTGGTGATGGTAATGTAATGTGAGATAGCAAGATATAGGGAGAGCAAATCATCTATGGTGAAGTTATGGGTCTTAGATTCCATATATTTCATGAATGCTAGTAAGTCCACCTTCCTTAAGTTTGTACATGCTTTTCTAATGGCTGTTTGGGTTGGGTGGGTTAGGTTAATAGCTATCAGAATCAGCACACCTTCAGACATGTTTCTATTTGAACTATAGTGAACTTTCTCTTAATCATAATTTCTTATAATTTTCCTATTTCCCTTTTTTTCCCCCTTCTTTAGTAGTATTCCATAATCAACTTTATCAAATACTTTAGAAAATTTAAGAAAAACAATGTCCATTATCTTTCCAGTACAGTCATTACTTATTAGTACATCAAAAGGAGAGTATTTTCCACTTATGGGGGGAGCATCTCTTGTGCCTTTTGTAACATCATCTTAAACCTATGTGAGCTGCCACCCCTAAGTTTATATAATGTAAGTGGGGAAATTTATTTCTGGCCAAGATATTAAAGCTTTTACAGCTGTAAAAATAGCTAAGTAACAATCCAACTCTCAGGTCCCAGTTTGCTCATCAATTTTGGTAAACTCATACATTTGATTTTTGACTGCTTTTGGTGGGGACCATTAATTTTTTCTCATAATGAAGAAAAAAAGGAGAGAGACAGGCTGCATGTAAGGTTAAGCCCATCACAGATATGATAAAATATTTATACATTACAAATATAAATGTGACAGGAAGTTAGTGTTACATATAAGTCTGTAATAATAATACCAGCATAACTGTACTATTCTTGTTAATATACCTAAAATTAAGCTAAAATATATGTCAAAACTTTATATACAATAAAAATGGTATTTATATGTAATACAGTGTTTTTTGAGGGAGTGTTATCTATTACGTACTGGCTATGCTTCTGAATTACTCATGGCCTTGTACAGTATTAGGTCAGCTATCTGCTTTAACTTTATTGTAGACGGCACTTCCAAATTTCCTTTTTTGATAAAATCTACAATTTTCATTACACTGATTTTAACAGGTTTTACTGCTATACACAAAAACTATAATTTTTCATACAGTAAAAGTACTGAAAAAGGTTATATCAATAATCTTATTTCAAATGAATATATGACATTTTTTTTAGGGATCTGACTTCAAAAAAACATGGTCACTGAGTTCGGTAGAGATAGACAAGAAGCGGAAAAAATCTAAAACTCAACTTTTGCAATAAATTTTACAGTATGAAAAATTATAATCTGTGTAACCAATACAAACAGGTCTGATTGAGAACACACAGTACAAAGAACTATGTAAGAAAGAGGTAAGAAAAACTAAGAAATACCAGTAATCGTGTAATGGATTAATGGAACACGAGACAGTAAATGTGGATGGCATAAAACATTTCAGAGTTGCATGTTAGAGGTGAGTGGCTCCATCAGTGTATACAATGTTCCTTCCATATAGTGCAAACAATCTGTTGAAATTTAAGTAAACAAAAATACAGAGGAGTTCTCCAAATTCTACTAAAAACTGAAAATCATTAACAAAACTAGTTGCTGACCCTATTTACAACCAAACAAATAATGGTGGTAACTAAATATCACAGATAATGCATGATTTACAAAGATCATATGTTAAAAAATTGCTAAAGAAGAAAGGAAAAATGAAAATACAGAAAAATGAGAAAGTTTTTACTTACCAACTGGATCTACAGTGTACTATAGTTTTGCAAGGGGTTTACCTCTATGTAGTAAACACTGGGTGCTTTAATTTTTCTTGGAGAGTGTTGTGCATATTTTATTTTTGTACCTGTGGATATACAGTGCCATGCTGTACTGTACCTTACAGTCAATAAATCTGCACGTCTTTTATCAGCATTTGCTACTGTATTAAGTGACTGAATAAAATTTCATTGTAATCTACTGCACACTAAAGAATTTCTTTCCAATACAGTACAAATGCACTTTTATCAGTTGTGTATTGACTTACTGTACATAATTTTAAGTAAGGGCACAGAAATGTAGGTTTTGGAGCATAAAGACAATTTCTCTACAGTAAGCAGAGCACTAAAACCATCAGAGAAAGCATTTGCTCACATGGGTTAAATACAATGTTCCATAGCACAAATCCACCGGGATTGATCCCTTGTCAGCCACTATAACATATGTGAAGCTGGCTAATACTTGTTCATTTAACCCTAGAATTCATACAGCAACCCATCTAGGTAATATCTTGAGAGTGGAGCTGCAGATGGTGCCATCCAATCACATAACTTATTACTGAGTGGAAATGGTAATACTTTAAAACCTGCATTTCTCACCGATGAAATAAGCCATGTGGGCATCAGTGAACATACCGACATGAACAAGGAGGAACATTAAGATATACCTTACCCTTCATGATTACTTGGCCTCTGATCTGGATTGCTCTATTCTGAAGGTATATTACCCACAACCATACAAGGAAGGCAGACCATACCATAGAAGGTGTATCTTGATATAAAGCCCCAGTCAAATGCCCTAAATTTTTCTTGCTAAAGTCTAATGAAAAATTCCTTAATAAAACCAAAGTAGAAACCACTTTCTTAGCATCATAGGGTCTAAGTGTTAGCCATGGCTATGAAAATAGTACCAACCTTTTGATTCAACAAGAAAGGTTCACTGCAACAAAGGCGTAAATGATGAGCTGGATGACCAAACATGTTCTCTTCATTTTCTCAAGACACTTATAAAGACTAAAAGACTTGACTAGAAACAGGGATAATGTACCAAAGGAGAATTTTACTGTCATGTGCATCAAAATTCACTTATTCGTAACCACATCACTATTAGCCACAAAATCTGAGGTTGGATTAATCTTAAACCCATAAAAGCTGATCTTCAGACTTCAGTAGATTTGTATTTTCTTATGAAAATGCATGAGTCAGAAATTCTTTGATGTGGCTGAACCCTTTCATTCACTGACAATGATACAACCTCACCAAAGGTGACTTTGCAATTGCTGTGTGACCTTAACCTGAAGCTGGTGCATTGTGACCTCAACCTGAAGCTGGTGCATTGTGACCTTAACCTGAAGCTGGTGCACTGTGACCTCAACCTGAAGCTGGTGCATTGTCACCTTAAACTGAAGCTGGTGCATTGTGACCTCAACCTGAAGCTGGTGTATTGTGACCTCAACGCTGGTGCATTGTGACCTCAACCTGAAGCTGGTGTATTGTGACCTCAACGCTGGTGCATTGTAACCTCATCCTCAAGCTGGTGTGTTGTGACCTCAACCTGAAGCTGATATATTGTGACCTCAACCTCAAGCTGGTGTATTGTGACCTCAACTTCAAGCTGAAGCATTGTGACCTCAACCCTAAGCTGGTGCACTATGGTTACACCCCTCATTTTTGCCCTCTGAGATAACATTCTTGCCTTCCACACATTCTTCAACACTCCCTGAACCTCCTTCACCCCCTCACCCACTCTGTGACTCACTTCCACTTCCATGGTTCCATCTGCTGCCAAATTTGCTGCCAAATCCACTCCAAGATATCTAAAACACTTCACTTCCTCCAGTTTTTCTCCATTTAAACCTAACTCCCAATCAACTTGTCCCTTAAACCTAATGAACCTTGCTCTTAATTACATTTACTCTTAACTTTCTTCTTTCACACACCTTACTAAACTCAGTCACCAACCTTAGCAGTTTCTCACCTGAATCAGCCTCCAGTGCAGTATCATCAGCGAACAACTGACTCACTTCCCCAGCCCTATCATCTACAACAGACTGCATACTTGCCCCTCTCTCCAAAACTTGCATTCACCTCCATAACAACCCCATCCATAAACAAATTAAACAACCATGGAGATATCAAGCACCCCTGCTGCAAACCAACATTCACTGGGAACCAATCATTTTCCTCTTCCTACTCATACACATGCCTTACATAATTGATAAAAAATTTTCACTGCTGCTAGCAACTTACCTCCCACACCATATACTCTTAATACTTTCCATAAAGCATCTCTATCAACTCTATCATTTGTCTTCTCCAGATCCATAAATGCTACATACAAATCCATCTGTTTTTCTAAGTATTTCTCACAAACATTCTTCAAAGCAAACACCTGATCCACACATCCTCTACCACTTCTGAAACCACATTGCTTTTCCCCAATTTGATGCTCTGTACATGCCTTCACCCTCTCAATCAATACCCTCCCATATAATTTATAAACTATGCCTATCTAAGCTCTATTTCAGGTGTGAATAATGTTGGTAGTCACATGGCACCTCTCACATCATCCTCCCAACAATACTTCCACAGCAGTCTTCCATTCCCTTATTGCCTATATTGTCTTGAGACACAGAGCAGCAGATCAAGTGTTCTGTTTACTCACCACTTCTCTCAACTGCTCAGACTGCTGTGCTGTTCTAGCTTGAGCTACAAATATTTGAGCTTGAATATTTCAATCTTCACTCAGCACTTCAGTTACTGATAAAACGGTTTTTGCTCAGTTTTCACTGTTTGCCAGTGGTAAGGAAAAAAATATAGGGCTATGAAGAAAAAATTATCAAAATTGCTGAGCATTTACTGTTGGTAGATTCGGAAGATCGACCACTCTGGCCTTTCCTCATCAGAAAATTTAGTTTTTTAACTTGTCTGTTGGTAGTTAGACAAACTATTTAGATGTTGCTAACTTTAATTATATGGGAGGGTATTGATTGAGAGGGTGAAGGCATGTACAGAGCATCAGATTGGGGAAGAGCAGTGTGGTTTCAGAAGTGGTAGAGGATGTGTGGATCAGGTGTTTGCTTTGAAGAATGTATGTGAGAAATACTTAGAAAAGCAAATGGATTTGTATGTAGCATTTATGGATCTGGAGAAGGCATATGATAGAGAGTTGATAGAGATGCTCTGTGGAAGGTATTAAGAATATATGGTGTGGGAGGCAAGTTGTTAGAAGCAGTGAAAAGTTTTTATTGAGGATGTAAGGCATGTGTTCATGGAGGAAGAGAGGAAAGTGATTGGTTCTCAGTGAATGTAGGTTTGCGGCAGGGGTGTGTGATGTCTCCATGGTTGTTTAATTTGTTTATGGATGGGGTTGTTAGGGAGGTGAATGCAAGAGTTTTGGAAAGAGAGGCAAGTATGAAGCCTGTTGTGGATGAGAGAGCTTGGGAAGTGAGTCAGTTGTTGTTCGCTGATGATACAGTGCTGGTGGCTGATTCATGTGAGAAACTGCGGAAGCTGGTGACTGAGTTTGGTAAAGTGTGTGAAAGAAGAAAGTTAAGAGTAAATGTGAATAAGAGCAAGGTTATTAGGTACAGTAGGGTTGAAGGTCAAGTCAATTGGGAGGTAAGTTTGAATGGAGAAAAACTGGAGGAAGTAAAGTGTTTTAGATATCTGGGAGTTGATCTGGCAGCGGATGGAACCATGGAAGCGGAAGTGAATCATAGGGTGGGGGAGGGGGCGAAAATCCTGGGAGCCTTGAAGAATGTGTGGAAGTCGAGAACATTATCTCGGAAAGCAAAAATGGGTATGTTTGAAGGAATAGTGGTTCCAACAATGTTGTATGGTTGCGAGGTGTGGGCTATGGATAGAGTTGTGCGCAGGAGGGTGGATGTGCTGGAAATGAGATGTTTGAGGACAATGTGTGGTGTGAGGTGGTTTGATCGAGTAAGTAATGTAAGGGTAAGAGAGAGGTGTGGAAATAAAAAGAGCATGGTTGAGAGAGCAGAAGAGGGTGTTCTGAAATGGTTTGGGCACATGGAGAGAATGAGTGAGGAAAGATTGACCAAGAGGATATATGTGTCGGAGGTGGAGGGAACGAGGAGAAGTGGGAGACCAAATTGGAGGTGGAAAGATGGAGTGAAAAAGATTTTGTGTGATCGGGGCCTGAACATGCAGGAGGGTGAAAGGAGGGCAAGGAATAGAGTGAATTGGATTGATGTGGTATACCGGGGTTGACGTGCTGTCAGTGGATTGAATCAAGGCATGTGAAGCGTTCGGGGTAAACCATGGAAAGTTGTGTGGAGCCCGGATGTGGAAAGGGAGCTGTGGTTTCGGGCATTATTGCGTGACAGCTGGAGACTGAGTGTGAACGAATGGGGCCTTTGTTGTCTTTTCCTAGAGCTACCTCGCACACATGAGGGGGGAGGGGGCTGGTATTCCATGTGTGGCGAGGTGGCGATGGGAATGAATAGGGGCAGACTGTGTGAATTGTGTGCATGGGTATATATGTATGTGTCTGTGTGTGTATATATATGTGTAAATTGAGATGTATAGGTATGTATATTTGCGTGTGTGGGCGTGTGTGTGTGTACATTGTGTATGGGGGTGGGTTGTGCCATTTCTTTCGTCTGTTTCCTTGCGCTACCTCGCAAACGCGAGAGACAGCGACAAAGCAAAATAAATAAATAAATATAACTTTACTTTTGATTCACCTTAACTATATCAAGAATAAACCTTATTACCAGCCATCAACCTTGAATTCGGAGACTGTACTTGACCCTGCTATATGATGCAACAATATACCATAATTATGGTTAAAATATGTTTGCACTGCTATGCGATGATGCACTTGCCTTGGGTAGGCTAAATACAGTATGATGGGTTAGATGTCAACAGAGCAACTGACCAAACTTTCCACATCGTCTCTGAGGCATAGGGTAGATTCCTATAACAAAGTTGAATTGTTATAATAAAGTGAAGTACATTTAAAATGTTACAGTAAACCTCACTTCCGATGAGTCAGTATTTGAAATGTCTAGTCTTCTCAACTAATACCAACAAGGAGAATTATGAATCTGTCATGACTGCTCTCTTTTTAATATCTGTTTAACACAATTTCACGGGGTGATTAACGACCTAACAGAAACTATCAATATCTTACTTTTTTGGATACTCAGGCCAATTGGAAAATCAATGAACACAAAGTTAGAGATATTATTTGATACAAGTAGTTCACATTAATCATAATTATCATACAGGAAAGGGTGAGCTTCTAATGGCAAATGGGGTTTACTTTTCCTTCTATCTATCTATCTATCTATTTATATCTCTGATGCCTGTTCCCTCTGGGAACACCTATCAACGGTGACCATGGCAAAAGAGTCTCCGCTTATCCCTGTCCTTATATGCCTCCCTCGCAAACACCATTCCATGCATTCTTCCCGTTTCTCTCCCTCCAGTACTCCAGAATTTTGTTCAAGCTCTGATATCTTAGGAAATGAAGATTTCAAAACAGTACCTATAGTTCCTTTAAAACTTGGCTTTCATAAGGATAATCAGCTGGTTTCATGACTGTTATTCATTCAAAAGGAACACCTGAGTGGTTCATCGTTAAAGTGCAAATGAGCAAACTGCTACAATGAGAGAGAGACCCAGGTGGTCAGCCATATCCTTTAATCTACTGAGCCCTAATGATGAGCTTGTAAATGACAGTATGGGAAGCTCATTATGGGTATGAGGCATTACACAAGTTATTGGACAAATGCAGACAGTGCAACAGTGATAAAATAACTACTGGAGTGCTGTGCTGGTGAGGTTGTTGCAGTGATGGTGGTCATTGCATAAACCAGCATATTTTAGCTTGTCAGTATGGATGATCAAGTCTAAAATTTTAGGATTACAATTATGAAGACTATGTAGATTGTAAACAAGTCTCTCATTAGTTAAAGTCATCCTGTCATAAAAAGGGCAGCCCCCTCTCATTACCACCCTTCGAATAGGTAGCAGTAATTTCAAAGTTTCCAAATGTAGAGAAAAACATGCGAGAGAGAGAGAGAGAGAGAGAGGGGAGAGAGAGAGAGAGAGAGGGGAGAGAGAGAGAGAGAGAGAGAGAGAGAGAGAGAGAGAGAGAGAGAGAGAGAGAGAGAGAGAGAGAGAGAGAGAGAGAGAGAGAGAGAGGAATTTGATATGAATGTGCCCTAGTATTTCTAAACTGTAGATAACAACAAATTACATATAATAGTTAATACTTGTCACAATTCATTATTTGTTTTGCTCTCGTAATCATTACTTACAACCTCCGTTAAGTACAACATTGCAGATATGAAGTAATCAGCAATTGTAATCATTGGAACTGACTCCATGGTTTTTAGAGGAATCACAATCGATTCCACTGTCTCCAAAGCCAGAGTAATCATAATCAATTCCACTGCAAATGTAATCATAACCATGATTACATTATGATTACTTGCCAACTGTGAAGCTCAAGTTTATGCCCTCCACAGAGAATAGTAAATTTGGGGAAAATGAAAAATGGAATAGACCTATACTAAAACTGAGTGCGACTTAAATATAGAGATTATATAAAAAGCACCCAAGAAAAGTCTATAATCTAAAAGTCATGCCATTAGCAAAGGACAGGAGAACTGGGGACAAGAACTGATCAGGTTCAGTTAGGCCTGGCAACTGGCCAACAAGATATTGCAGGTTTGGAAAGATAAGAGTTTTAGTTCAAGTTACACTGAATCTAGCTATAGCCTTGTGGTTTTGAAGATTACTAACTTTTACTTCTTAACATGCCTAATATTCATAGTCACATTTCAGCAAATGAAACAAATGCTTGGTCCTGTTTTCTTCCAATAATGTAATTTGTAATCATAATCAATCACAAACAATGACAATTATAACTGATTCCAATGCTGTGGGAGGAATCGTAATCATAATCACAGTCTTCCTAATTAATCAAATTCAGTTCCATGGGTGACAGAATTGCAACATATCTGCTATGTTGTGTAATGTCATCTCTGCCTCTGCTAACCCCCTAACCCCTCTGCCCCTCCCTTACCTCCACCATTAGTCAACCCCCACCCAACCCCTCTTGCCTCCCTCTCCCTTGTGAATTATTTGGCTCTGTCAATCCTTCCAGTAAAACTCTTTCTCCACTATGTACTAATAAATAATTACATCCATCCTCTTCCCATCTATTGCATTTAGAGCCTAAAAATTCCCATCCATAAAACACCAATGGGACTACTATATATTCGTAAACTTACCCATCTTTGCCCTAACAGACAATGACCTTTCCTTTCATAATGTTACTTGTTTTTATCATCAACATGCATTGACAAAAGCATGCCCCAATCATGGCCATCTTGGATGAACGGTAAGATAACATGTATGAAAAACAAATGAAGGAAGAATCAATCTGAGCTTCTCATGTTTTTGCAGACCTAACTCTTAAAGGTGAGAAGAGTATAAGATGAGGAAAAATAAAAGAAGGAAGGGAATTTCACAGCTTTGCTGAATGACTAAAGGAAGAGGAACCACAGTAGTCAATCTCTGAATGACTGATCTCCACACAGATAAAGTGAGAAGCAGCAGTCAAACATGTTCTGTGGATTTAGATCACATATGCTAGGGTATACAAAGACACCAGACTTACTATACCTTAAAACATAAGGACATAATACACATAGTGTCACTGTCATATGATATTCATGATAATAAAGAAATCATATCCCTGGTTTACAGACTAAAAACTTACCCTGTTAGCTTGGCCACATAATGTTCTAACAGAACATTAGCATGCTCCAAGTGAAGAGTGTTGATGGTGATCTGTATTAGCTGAAGAAGACGCAGCCCAGGTCTTTTGATTAACGTTGCCAAGCAGCCACTCAGGGTTCTTGTAAGCAGCAGGTTGGTGGATTTTCGAACCATATCCTCCTTTTCTGTTTGACTGCACATTAAAAGAGAACTTTTAATAACTTTACTTATTCTGCACTAACAAAATTACAAAATTTCAGTATTACTGCATTTTTTATGACTATATCTTCATGATACAAATAAAGACTATGTCTGCTACCAATTAATGCTTTATTCAAATTCCACTCTGACCACTTTTTTTTTTAAACTTTACTGCTTCTCCCATATTAGCAAATCAACACTGGGAACTTAATGACATTTTCAATACCACATATCCACTCTCAAATTCTCATGTAAAATATACTGAAACTAGCACCTGCAATTCACGAGCCCTAAAGACTAACCCATGTTTGGTTTTGATTACTATGCCTACATGACTTGGTTTAGCCCACTGTAAGCATATCAACCTTGCACATACCATTTCAAACAATTCAATTCTATATCGTTGGTGCCTTTCACATGTACATCAAGTCCACAATATCCTAAAGCCTCTTTCATTTCGGTCTTCCATGTACTCAGTCTTCTCCTCCCACTTACTCCCTCCACTTCTGACATGTCATATGTCCCCCTCCCTTCACTTCTGAAATGTCATGCCTCCCTTTCCCACTTCCTCCCACCACTTCTGAGATGTTATATCTTCCCCTCCCACTTGCTCCCTCCACTTCTGACATGTCCAGTCTCCCCTTTCCATTTGTTCCCTCCAATTCTGCCATGAAGATCCTCTTAGTCAGCTTTTCTCCCTCGTTTTCTCAGTGTCTAAACCACTCAGGCAAATACTGGTCAGCTCTCTCAATCATACTGTGCTTTAATATCACAACAATCTCTTATACAGTAATTCCTTCCATTGTACAGCTGTCTCAGTCCTCCAAAATTTAATTTCCAGTATATTCAAATCTGTCCATTCCTTTACATCCAAGGTTCAAGACTCACACCTATATAACTTTGTCAGGAATACTTTACCTATAAACATACTCATTTTTGCCATAGGAGACTTCTTCATGCAACTAAACATACTTATTTTTGCTCTAGAAGACTTCTCCATGCCAATAAACATAATTATTTTTGCCCTAGAAGATTTCTCCATGCCAATAAACATACTTATTTTTGCCCTAGTAGACTACTCCATGCCAATAAACATACTTATTTTTGCCATAGGAGACTTCCTCATGCCACTAAACATACTTAATATTGCTCTAGAAGACTTCTTCATGCCAATAAACATACTCATTTTTGCTCTAGAAGACTTCTCCATGCCAATAAACATACTTATTTTTGCCCTAGGAGACTTCTCCATGCCAATAAACATACTCATTTTTGCTTTAGAAGACTTCTCCATGCCAATAAACATACTCATTTTTGCTCTAAAAGATTTCTCCATGCCAACAAACATACTTTTTTGCCCTAGGAGACTCCTCCATGCAAATACTCCTTCATGCACCCTGGACTATGGTCCCTTCTTCTACCCTACGACTTATTTCAGCCCCTATTGTTCCATCCGCTGTCATATCCACTCCCAGGTACCTAAAGCTTTCCACTTCCTCCAGGTCCTCAATCAAACTTAAACTCAAACCATCCTATCTCAATCCCTCCTGCATCCCATTACCTTACTTTTGTTTGCATTTACTCACAACTTCTTTCTTTCCCAATCTCTGTCATCAGCTTCTCTCTAGAGTCACCCACCAGGGTTATGTCATCCGTAAGCAGCAACTAATTCAACCTTTCCCCCTTCCCCTCCAAACGTGCACACACACACACACACACACACACACCATCATATCCAAGGCCAGCTCTTAATCTAAGACCCCCTCACCACCATCTTAATGTACAGATTACAGACTAACATCACACATCCTTGATGCACACCCATTTTCACTGGTTATCACTCAGCCTCCTTCCTTCCTACTCATACCCATGCCTTACTCCTGTTCAGTGTTCTCTACTCAATGTTCCACAATACAGTGTCCTTTAAAAAAATCATGAAAAAAAATGATGAAAGGGAAACCAATGTAGGTTTTGGAAACTGAAAAAAAACTGTTCTCTCAGAGGTGTTGTCCCACAAGGATCAAACATTTTCTAGAACAGAGGGTTGGTTCCCAACCAGGGAGGAATTGGGACCACAGATTAGCAGATTCAAACTGTTGGAATACTGATCTTTCTACAAACTATGAATCCACAGATTGTACATAATTTACAGGACATCGCACTTTATTGAATGTCACAGATTAAATTAAAAGTAAGGATATCTATTTTTTCATTCATTATACATAATTGCTGTTTCCTGCATCAACAAGGTAGCACCAGGAAACACATAAAGAATGGCCAATCCTCTCATATACATATATATATATGTACATATACGCCCACATATGCACATATGCATACATATGCATATCAACATATACATACACACACACAGACACTACATACATACACATGTACAAATTCATACTTGCTTGCCTTCATCCATTCCTGTCGCTAACCCGCCCCACATGAAAACAGCATCGCTATCCCCTCCTTCAGTGACGCAGTCTCTAGCTGTTATGTGTAATGCACCGAAACCACAGCTCCCTATCCGCATCCAGGCCCCACAGACCTTCCCATGGTTTATCACAGATGCTTCAAATGCCCTGGTTCAGTCCACTGACAGCATGCTGACCCCGGTATACCACAATGCTCCAATTCACTCTATTCCTTGCATGTCTCTCACCCTCCTGTATGTTCAGGCCCTGATTGCTTAAAACCTTTTTCACTCCATCCTTCCACCTCCAATCTGATCTCCCACTTCTCTTTGTTCCCTCCAACTCCAGCACATATATCTTTATCAATCTTTCCTCACCCATTCTCTCCATGTGACCAAACCATTTCAAAACACCCTCTTCCGCTCTCTCAACCATATTCTTCTTATTTCTACACACCTCTCTTACCCTTTTATTACTTACTTGATCAAACCCTTTTATTACTTACTTGATCAAACCACCTCACACCACATATTGTCCTTAAACATTTCATTTCCAACACATCCACCCTTCTCCACACAATGCTATCTATAGCCCATGCCTTGCAACCATATAAAATTGTTGGAACTACTGTTCCTTCAAACATGCCCATTTTTGCTCTCAAAAATAAATACTTCATCACTATATGCATATCATTTGGAAAGCATCTTTTGAGCCAGACAATCTTGGAAAGGGGGAATGACATCCTAAAATATGGTGAAAAGGGTGCATGGGACAAAAAAGGTTGAGAATCAGTGTTTTAGAATATTGTCTTTGGAAACCTGGGTTAGGAACTTTCAACCCTCAGTGTTTCCAGTGAGAAAGCAATGGCAATCCCAAATTTTCACACTCCACTCAATTATGGTAGTTGCAGTGTGCTTATCAGGCCCGCCTTTGAACAATCAGAAACTGCCACCGAAATGACATTACTGACCTAATCCTTCTGGCTGTCTAACAGCTCAAGAATTCACAAATTGTGGTCATCAATCCAAAATTGGTTTGTTACAATTAAATGATTCTTGAATAAAGACAGAGGAAGGCACACAGGGTAAGGAAAACAAAATAAAAATGCTCATAGGACACTGCCTTAGAAAGAAAAGGTTATCCAATTTTCAAAACCTATATTTCTCTCTTCTGCAGTCTATCCTATAAGTATTATTTTACAACTACATGAAGAGAGGAGAGTCTAAAGAAAAATTTCAATTAGAAGACTGAACCCAAAATTGAAAACAAATTTCTTCAACAATGATTGAGAGGCACAATCGAATATCTCATGAAGGAGGAATCCCCAGGGCCTCACAAGGTAAATCGAAAATGAGAATCAAGAGCACTGTCAGTTGAAAGTGGAAAATGAGTGACAAAGACATCTTATTTAACCTCCTCTAAAGAGAATGTCTGAGGAAAGCTAAGGTTGAGAGGCCACATTCCTCATATGATGTGCTCTTGTGTAAAGCCTTGTAGAGAAAAAAAATAAGAAAAAAAACAAAAATAATTCTTGCTGGAAGGAATCTTGAGGTTCAAAGCTGTACAAGGTCCCTGGGGAAGTCCAAAATTCTCCAAGGAAATTATCATGATGCTCTTTTGATGAAATCTTACAAGAGTTAAGGGCAATTTCTAATTCAATAGGATCATTATTGGAAAAAAAGGAGGAAAAAGGTTTATCTTAAACCATGAGAACCTGCCTTAAAAAAATCATGTGTATAAACAGTGTGTAATTTACTAAAGAACAAGGCCATAAGGAAAAGTTTTCTAAAGAAGTTAAGGAGCTTAAGTTCCAGAGAAAAAACTGTAAATGGTCTAGGACTTTTGAGAGCTTTGACTTGGATGTGGTGAAAAAGCAACCAGTCTCCTCAGAAAGAAAGATCAGAAATATCCATCCTAAACAGGATCAATCAGATTAACACAAAATCCAAGACGGGTTCATGAAGGGCACTCATCTATGAGGCAAGAGCATTACCAGCCTTATCCTTATCATAACAAAGGTTAGATAAGAATTCAAAACATACGGCTTCAGTCATATCTCAACAAGATTCTCCCAGGAAGGATTTAAGGAATTTCTAAACTAAATGGTACAGTCTTTGAGTACAGGGAAGAATATATATAGTAGAATCTGTTAGGCAATGTCCAAATCTTTGCCTATATAAATGTTTGCTAAAAACAGATATGTAAACACAAGAATCTAGAGCTTTGAGGTTGGGGTCATGCAAAAAAGCTGAGGTGGTCTAAAAAAACAGAAACATCAACTAAGGTATAACTGCAGGAGTTTCTAGCACCTGGATTGTCCATCCTTACAATCCCTTCTAGCTAATTAGTCTGAGAACTTTTCCTAGATGTACAGGGGGAAAAAGGATGAATTCTGCTCAAATAACTTCCAATCTAATTGGGGTGAAGAGAGTGGTGAGAGTAAGTGAGCTTGGGAAGGAGACTTGTGTGAGGAAGTACCAGGAGAGACTGAGTACAGAATGGAAAAAGGTGAGAACAAAGGAGGTAACGGGAGTGGGGGAGGAATGGGATGTATTTAAGGAAGCAGCGATGGCTTGCACAAAAGATGCTTGTGACATGAAAAGCGTGGGAGGTGGGCAGATTAGAAAGAGTAGTGATTGGTGGGATGAAGAAGTAAGATTATTAGTGAAAGAGAAGAGAGAGGCATTTGGATGATTTTTACTGGGAAATAATGCAAATGAGTGGGAGATGTATAAAAGAAAGAAGCAGGAGGTCAAGAGAAAGGTGCAAGAGGTGAAAAAGAGGGCAAATGAGAGTTGGGGTGAGAGAGTATCTTTAAATTTTAGGGAGAACATAAAGATGTTTTGGAAGGAGGTAAATAAAGTGCGTAAGACAAGGGAACAAAGGAGAACTTCAGTGAAGGGGGCTAATGGGGAGATGATAACAAGTAGTGGTGATGTGATAAAGAGATGGAGAGAGTATTTTGAAGGTTTGTTGAATATGTTTGATGATAGAGTGGCAGATATAGGGTGTTTTGCTCAAGGTGGTGCGCAAAGTGAGAGGGTTAGGGAGAATGATTTGGTAAACAGAGAGGACGTAGTAAAAGCTTTGCAGAAGATGAAAGCCAGCAAGGCACTGGGTTTGAATGGTATTGCAGTGGAATTTATTGAAAAAGGGGGGTGAATGTAATGTTGACTGGTTGGAAAGGTTATTTAATGTATGTATGACTCATGGTGAG